>NC_134484.1:156198250-156358250 GCF_040206685.1 Ascaphus truei
GTGCATCTGAGCAATCTTTATTGTACTGGTGTGGAGGCTGCCCCGCAGAGCGGAGCCCCAGAACACAAAATGGCGACCAGAGGCTGAGGGGGAAGGCACCCGTGGTGTGCGCCCCACTGAAGAGCAAACTGTCGCCGAGTTATCGTTAACCAGTCTGCTCTGGAGCGGAGCGAAGGCTGTGGCTGCCCCGTTTTTATCCTGTCTGGGACACCGAGGGGCCACCCTTGAAGAGTGTGAGGAAATTGTAATAATTGGGGGAGAACCCCGTAAGGAGAGCGAACAAACTGACTTTTTGGGCTTAAAAGCCCACCAAAATGGCGGTTCCCGCTTGCTAGGGAAACCGCATGGGACAGTCACAGAGGAAATGGCTGATGCAGAACTCGCAAAGAGCTGGCCGGGAATGGCGCGAACAGCAGAGCCCCGCCCTGATGGGGGGCATGGCGCGAAAGCTATGGCTGCGCCTTCATGGACAGTGACTCACTCGGCCCCTGTGCTGAGTCAACCGCTTAGTCTATGGGATCCTCCCCTGATTTCCACCAGGGGGAGTGACTTTCAACTATGGCCAGTGGGAATGCACCCACTGGGCCCAGGGACTGATATCCAGACGGTGCCACTACAAAAAGTAGTTCCGGCCGCGGAAATGATTTGCAAGAAAGAGGGATATTTTGCACGCAAAGCCGCTGCAAGGAGAAGGCGTGAACTAGCCGCGGGAAAAGAATCCAGCTCTGAGGAGGAAACTGGCGCGAAAACGCAGACTGCGCCCACCAGGACTGAGAGAGGCGCGGCCTTAATTAAGGGGCATGATATTCCCCTGTGGGACCCGCCCACAATTGCAACGCCTGGGGGCGGGTTCCAGCTATGTCAGCGGAAGGAGGAGCCGAAGCAGGAAGTGGTTGGCCCAGAAGCTTCTACCGGTCAGTCACGAGGAACCACTGACCTGGAGAGACCCACACTGAAAGTGGTCCCCACAAAGAGAATGGCCTGCCCCTCCGCTGTGGGAACTATGGTCTCCACCCAGCCCTACTCAGTACCCGGCGGGCTACTAGTAGTAAGGGTGGATAACACCGAGACGGTGGTCGGGCTCTGCCTACAATGCGGGCTGCCCAGAGGCACTGTCAACACGGCGGCACGTTGCCCACATTGCGGGACATTAAATCTGTGGACCATGCCCACATTCATACCCATTCAACCTGCTGACCCCCCGGGGGATACGGCTAAGCGCTCCGCTGAGTCCCCTGGCGCACTATGGCTCAACCGTGCGAGTCCCGGAGAAAGGGGACTGGAGTCGACCAAGTCGGCTGGGTCAGTACCGACCGAGGCAGTCGGGTCGCTCCCCGACCGCGCAGAGACAAGAATTTCGCCACGCTCGGTGACCCCGAGATCCGGGAAGGGAGATTACTCAGATGAGGACCTCCGTGAACTAGCGGCGGCGAAATCGGGATCCCAGAGGGACCCAGGACGAACGACACCCCGTGGGGTGAGTGGCAGCTTTCAGAAGCACAGAACGTCCCCCGCAGATCGGCGAGCCGAGAGACGGAGTCCCTCCGCCTCAGAACGTGGCGGCGACGGACGAGAGACGCCGGCACCCCTGCGGACGGGTAAGAGGAGTCCCTTCACTTACCTTGCCCCAGCAGACGGTGTAGGAGCAGAAGGGCCGTGCCAGGCCCGAGGCGCACGTGGAGAGGCGGCATCACTTCCGGTGAAGACGACGGCGGAGCTTCCGGATGTCGTCATCGAAGAAGAGATCCCGAATGGGGGTCCAACCCGCGATGACGGTGTTTCCGGTTCCGGGGAGGACATCATTTCCGGTGGAGACAGCGGAACCACTGGGAACAAAGCAGCGACGCTTCGGCGATCGGGGGAAGGTCCCCGATCACCTCCAAGGCCCAGAAGTTGGATGGGCGATCCGAGGACTGAGGAGGGTGAGATATCCTCATTGGACCAGTCTACGGACAGCAAGGAACGGGTCGTAACCCTGTGGGGTCCTATCACTCGCCCCTATGCCCCATCCCCTGGCCTATATAAAGCCCCTGCCCCTGTCACCTGTTCCACGGGATCCCCGTCTAGCCTGGAACTCATGGACATACCCTCGGGGGGGGAGGAGAGACGGACTGGGGAAAGACAGCGCAGTGGCGCTACGGAGGGTGATTCTCGGGGAGGGGGAGAGTTGAGAGTGGCCGCGGTAGGCCGGTGGTTGCCCCCTGCAGTCGCTGAACCGGTGAGAAAGGCCCCGGGATCTTATAGGTGGTCTGTACCGCGATCTGAACGGTCGTCGGGGGTATTTTCCCTGGAAGATGATAGGGAGACAGGGGGGTCAAATAAATTTAGAGAGAGCCGTTGGTGGGCCCCGCTATTCGAAGGATACTCCGCCTGGATGGACCGCACTCGGTTCCTCATCCGGCGAGAAGATGTAGTGGATTACTGGTGGGCTGTGGGAGAATTCACACCTGAACAAAGGGATAGAGAGTTGCAGGAGCGGTGGCTGCAGATTGAGCATAGGGAGATAGAACCCATGGGTCCTAGCATCCTATCAGACCCCGTGGACCCTGATGAGCCCCTATCATGGGTGTTACCTGGGAGGGCAGGTAAGGCTGACCTGACTAGGATAAGTAGGGCCGAGAGGACCATAATGGCTCGGTATAAATCATCCCACGGGTTGGAGTACCCGTATGTCCCTGAGCCTCTTATGGACGAAATAGAGGAAAACAGAGATAGGTGGCTTAGGGAGGCCATTGAAATGCATTTAGTAGGAAGAGGAAGTGCAGTAGTAGGGAAGAAGGCAGAGGAACGGATAGAGCACTTAGTGCGGGTATGGGGCATTGGTAGAAACATTTATAAACACAGGGTGACATATAGGCCAGAGAGGGGACTGCCTAGGCACTATCACGTCACGGTCATAGACATGGGCGGTAGAGAGGTCAAGAAACCTGACCCGAGTCACTATTTTTAGGGGGTACTGATACATTACGCGGGTTCGTGGCTGCTGGTCGGGGCGGGCTTGGCGGAATGTACTGTAGACATTTTGTCTACATGGTACACCATGGAAATTTGTATGTGAAGTTAACCTAATTATGTGTTGTATTTCAGTGCTTCCTGGAAAAGGGTATACAAATTTAGGTCCCAGCGAGGCCGATGGGATTCACCAGGGGGAGAATGTAGCGGTCATGTAAAATGGCTACAGTCATCTCTCCTGCTGACAGTAAGGCCTGGTAAGTTGTGGGCATGCCAGCAGTAATTATGGAGGTTTGCCCTCACACCCTGGTGGGGTGCCCTGTGTATGGATGGGAGTAGTCACATGCTCTGACTCCATGGTTAGTGATGTCAGAGGTGTGTCAGCTTCCAGAGTGTACATAAGGCACAGCACTGAGTCTAAAGTTAGATCTGCGTCCAGTTCTGCTAAGTGGAGGAGGAGTTCTGGCAGAAGTTCAAGTTCTAGTACTAGCCTGAGTTACTGAGAGTTCTAGTTATGTTATAGTAACTGAAGAGGAGACTGTGTCCAGGGACCTGGCACAGGGGAGTGATCCCTGCGGGGATAGGGAATCCCTATCTAAGGAGAGATACACCTTTTAAAGGGAGGCACTGACGGAACATGAGTGGCTAGATATCTACTGCGAGGGGCAGCTAGCCCACTCAGACAATAAAGATGTTCTCAATCACAAACCCTCTCGTGTACATGTGTGGAGTGAATGTACAGAGAGGAGCACCACGGAGGAGTTCCTCAACAGGATCATCCCCATGCGGACGCAGGGACCCTGATGAGGTGGAGGCGCTGCACTGGAACTAGGTGAGACTCAGCACACTACCTCAGCTGCCTGTCTGGACGGGTCCTCCCCACACACCATCATGCGGGAGACTCAGGAGTCCTGTTGCCAACAGGTGCACCACCAGACACTACCACACTGTAATGGGGGCCGGTTAGACACAGGGGCCAATGTGAGATTGGGTGGGTCAGGCCGGTTCAGAAATACCGTTACATATATATATATAGAAACCCTGTCTTCCCATAAGAGAAGGCACAAAAGCAGCAACACTCAGATATAGCAAAAATACATGTATTAGCAGTGACAAAACAGCACACTATAAACCCAACGTTTCGGTCCTGGCAGGACCTTCCTCAGGGGTGCAAGGGGCCAGATGGGGTGTCCACTTCTTCCTCACTTCTTTTGAACTTCCTTTTAAACTTCAGTTGTTCAGTAGTCATGCCACTTATAATGGGCCACTTGGATATGGGCTGCACCGGGGGAAGGAACAGCACAGATAACATTCCAAGAGACACTGTTTTTAAGTATACCTTTTGCTTCATTCATTGTAACATCGCCGGAAGAAGAGATCAGTGTATCTCGAAAGCTCGCACAAATAAAAGCATTTCGTTAGCCACAGAACGGTATCATCTATTTATTTTTTGATTATTGAAGCTCGGCTAACACGGTACTGATACCTCTACATATATATATATATATATATATATATATATATATATATATATATATATATATATATATATATATATATTTATATATATTTAAGCAAATGCATCGCCGTTCCCACAGCTTTTAAGCACAGCATGGGACTAGCAAAGCAAGTCAAACCACTCACTGTGAACGGCGATGCATCTGCTTAAATTGGCTCCATGTGAATAGATTTTCCAGGCAAAAGGTGACACATTGTCTGCTCATTTGCATGTAATTTCCCAGAATCCCTTGCTGCAGTGGGAGCAAGGTATGCTAGGTAATAATGGTTCAAAGGCAGGGTTGCAGACCTGTCTAAGACATGTGAATATGCTCACAAGTGATATTCTTTATTGGCTATATGCTAACGAAGGTGGTTTTTTGTTGCCTTTTTCACCCACCATAACTTAAAATGTAAATATGTAGAGGTACTGTATCTGTACCGTGTTAGCCGAGCTTAATAAAAAAAAATTAATAGATTATACCGTTCTGTGGCTAACGGAACACTCTTACATCACTAACATTCAGGGACCATTTAACACCTCTAGTCATAAATAGCATACTGCACAGGGGGGAGGGATAGGTTTAGTCACAGATAACATTCCAAGATGCACTGTTTGTTAGTTAAACCTTTCTTGCTTTATTCACTGCCGGAAGAAGAGACCAGTGTATCTCGAAAACTCGCACAAATAAAAGCATTTAGTTAGCCACAGAACGGTATTGTCTATTCATTTTTGAGAGATATAGATATATATCTATATAGATATCTATATAGATGAGATATCTATATTGATAGAGATATATTTATATAGATATAGAGTATATATCTATATAGATATAGATAGAGATTTATATCTATATATATATATAAATAAATGGATATAGATATATAGATATATATTTATATAGATATAGATATCTATATAGATATAGATACTTTGTTAAGTTATGGTGGGTAAAAAAAGTGACAAAAACAAAAAGGTGGCACTGTGTGCTCATTTGCATGTCATTTCCCAGAATCCCTTGCTGCAGTGGAATTGCTGTGTGCTGGGTGATAATGGTGAAAGGTGGGGTTGCAGACCTGTCCAAGACATGAGCACACAGTACAGTAATATTTCCATTTGCTAGATATAGATATATACAGTAGATATAGATATATATCGATATCGATATCGATATCGATAATGCAAAATACAAATGGCGCAAATCAGTGTCAACAGGTGAATAGATAAATAACACCTGTGGGATAAAGAGCAATGAGTTTCCATGAAAAAATCCCTGGACGAGGTATGACCTATACATGGAAAAGATACCAATATAGTGAAGTAACGTTTTATATCTCAATAAAAGCACATGAAAATGGCTACAGTACTTACAATGTAGCAGAAATAATCAGGCATGTCAGGATAAAATCCTATCTTTTGACTGCAACAAAAGACTGGTGTTCCGTGGAGCCTCTCTCACAGTGCACGCTATGTACACTGATACTGGAACTCCATCAATTACACTGCTCACTCTCACCAGAGACCCTCTCTGCAAACATCTCCCCAAACTAGTCTGCTACAAGGACTTTTTTTTATTTCCTATCAAATGTGCTGCAAAGCTTTATTCAAGGCTATTTGGTCTGTGTGTCACACCCCATATCCCTGCAAGTCGACGAAACCAACGGAGCTATCAGGGCTACTTCTGGGTTTTGACGTCACGGACCAAAGATCGCGTGATCTGGATGGTGAGAGTGAGTTGTGTCATCGATGGAATTCCAGTAACAGTGTACACAGCGTGCATTGTGAGAGAGGCTCCACAGAGAGGCAGTTAAAAATAGGATTTTATCCTTACATGCCTGATTATTTCTGCTACATTGTAAGTAGCCATTTTTCTTGTGCTTTTATTGAGATATAAAACATTACTTCACTATATAGGTATCCTTTTCATTTATAGGTCATACCTAGTCCAACGGGGATTCTCTCAAGGACACTCATTTTTATTTATCCCACAGGTGTTATTTATCCATCCACCTGTTGTCACTGATTTGCGCCGTTTGTATTTTGCATCCTTTGTATATTTTCTGGTATTATGTACACCCATTACATTGTGGCAACACTCATTGACACCATTGTATTATTGCTAAAAAAAAAATCAGTTTTGCGCACCTTTTTCCATTTCCATATATATAAATATATTGACACCATTGTATTATTGCTAAAAAAAAAATCAGTTTTGTGCACCATATTTCCATATATATATATATATATATATATATATATATATATATATATATATATATATATATATATATATATATATATAAATATATATATTTATATATTTATATTTATATATATGGAAATGGAAATAAGGTGCGCAAAATGATTTTTTAGCAATAATACAATGGTGTCAATGAGTGCTGCCACAATGTGTGTGTGTGTGTGTGTTGTGTGTGTGTATGTATGTATGTATGTATGTATGTATGTATGTATGTATGTATATATATATATATATATATATATATATATATATATATATATATATATATATATATATATATATATATAAAATGTTTGTGAGTTCATTTTATGAGCCTTTTTTGGGAAATTAAATATTTTTTTGCACAGTAATGCACTAGGAATCGGCGCTTTTTTTCTTCTTTTTTTCTATGCAGGTGGAGAGGGAGGTCGTTGCACCCTCGTTAAGAAGCTGCCTGTATCCTGATAGTGCTTGGTTTAATTCCCCTTCATTGGACATTGTTTTTGGACTCAAAAGGACAGTTTGCATTGTGCATTCATAGAAGGTTCCACAGCATCACATATGTATTAATTCATGTATTATGGTTTAGATATCATTTGATTATGCTATATTAGTGTATATATTATTTAATATATTTACGGTAATTACATTTATATATATATTTTTTTATAATATATTTTTTAGCATTTTGACTCACTTTTATTCTCTGACATCTCCACACAAGCGCAGATCTTTATTGTGTATATATGTGTGTATAAATATATATATATATATATATATATATATATATATATATATATATATATATATATATATATATATATATATAGCACAGCTGGCACTCCAAGCAAGAGAGTCAAATCATAAGGTGCATATTCCATAAGACAAGTATATGCAACAGATTGCCTTCCCAGCAGGGAAAGCAAAGAAACAGCACTCAGTGGTACTGTATATAGCAAAAAGATTGTATTCAAACATGACAGTGCATATGTAAACCGACGTTTCGGTCCACTAAGGACCTTCTTCAGGGAGGTGCTAAGGGTCACTGGCACCAGGAACCCCCATCCACCTCGTGTAGACACTTAGAAATCAATTAATCAAACAAACAGGGAGTTCCACATCACCATTACGCAGCGCTGACAGGTGGCGGCCATCTTGAAAAACGGACTCATGTAAACGTTGCGAGTGCGCATGCGCAAGCAGGAAAGCCTCCGTAACAGCTTCATTGAAGAGAGGCATCCTCTGTTGCCCAGCAATGCCACCAGGAGCATCTCTGGGCCATAGCAACCAAAAAAGAGAATGATGCTGCGCAAGTGCGTGCTTCCATTAGTCCAGAATAGACCAGGCCAGTCAGTAGAGCGTCAGGGAAACACCACATGATGTATGGACTCCCTGTAGTGATAGAAACAAAAGACAGTGAAGGAAAAGATAAAGTGATGATCAAACAAAGTGGTATTAAAAACATCAGATACGGATATGTGGGCAGCTAAATACAGTGAACCATAATACTGAAGGAAGCGGCATGGAATAGACATAGTCTATACTATCTATACATAAATGTCTAATAGTAGACAGTAAAATGTCTAATGACTGCACTCTACTACGGGGGCAAAGGACATGTGTCATGAGCACAAGAATCTGAGGTCAATTATACTGCATGAACCACTCACACAAAGGGTGATACAACATGACTGCATGAGAATCAAAGATATCAAAGGACTATAAAAAACAGCTGAGTCTAAACTCTTCATTCAGTCCTCGCGGGGCCATGGTGTCCAATTCATAGTTCATGCGCATCTCCAATTGTAAAAGCAATTTGCCCCTATCACCCCCACGAGACCTTGCATACGCCTGTAAGATAGGCATGCATCTCATAGTGGCAAGGCTAATCTTAAACTGCTTAATATGCCTTGCCACTGGCTGCATGTTGAGTTCTTCTGAGCTGCTATTATTCAACAGCGCTTTCCTGATTGATGAGCGGTGCAAAGCCATACATTCCTTCAGCATCCGTGTGGTCTTACCAACATAGTGGAGACCACACGGACACCGGATGAGGAACACAACAAATTAACTCTCACAATTGAGATAGTTTTTAATTTTAATTGCTTTGCCACTATGTGGGTGATGTTCCCTGCTAGGAAGGGTGTGTGTGTGTGTGTGTGTGTGTGTGTGTGTGTGTGTGTGTGTGTGTGTGTGTGTGTGTGTGTGTGTGTGTGTGTGTGTGTGTGTGTGTGTGTGTGTGTGTGTGTGTGTGTGTGTGTGTGTGTGTGTGTGTGTGTGTGTGTGTGTGTTAACCAGCTTAGTTAGCAACTCAGTTAGAATGGGCTGGAGTAAATATTTAGTTATTCTCCAAAGTGGAGCAGGCCTTTATTTTGTTTCTTTTTGTATGTTTTGCCTTTTTAAAGGAACAGGTGCAATAAAGCCAGGGTTTAATTTCAGCCTAATCGGTCTCCATTAAATGTACCTCTGCACACATCTCTTACACTTAAGGAGAAGCAATGTGTATGGAATAGATGTGCTTCTGCTTCATATATTCAGAAACACACACACACACACACACACACACACACACACACACACACACACACACACACACACACACACACACACACACACTAGGTGTCAGGTCTTTATATATGTTGCATGTATGTTTGCTACACACAGTCTTTTGCTGTCTGGCTATCACGTATAAATAGAGCACTAGCAAACATCACAAGCAGTCTCTATTTTTATTAGTGCTAGTACCAGTTACTTTTTAAATCATTCATATACCATTTAAAGTTTGAGCCAACATATGATTTTTTCCTTCTGTGCCTGCACAAACCACAATATCAGTCCAAGACAACACCCTCTCTGCCATAATTTTCTGTTTGAGCAAGATTACCCCCCCCTCTCCCACAGTTTACTTTTAATAAGACTTCATATACTTAGCTTTTTAAAAACATTAGTTTTAAGGGGAGGAGGGTGGATATTAAAACCAATGATTATTTAAAAGATTGCCTAATACTGGGGCAATATTTAACACCGCCCACCAGGAGATAAAGTGATGGCTAATTGACATTTTGGAGATGTTTAAATGGTTAACAGGGTATCAGCAGCCAAAAATTAGTCCAAGGATGGAATGGGGAAAACCACCACACCCTGCTCCCTGTATGCCTGCTGAGGCTTTATCTGGGGGGGGGCAGTTAGTAGAATGATTGGACAGTCTAGATGATGGTGGAAGTGACAGTATCAATATGTCATGGTTGCCTCCTGCATTACTCCACAGAGCAGTGAGGTTCAGGCGCAGCGCTGGTAAGAACTTGAACAGCCTATAAGGCAAGCTAACATCTAACATCTTAACAAAACAAATCACAAAACAGCGCACAACGCTCATGGTGAAGTAAGAATTAACAATTTATCATTTTAAAAATAATTCAAGGTTCTGCGTACATCAGGAAAGGTATAACAAGCATTTAACTGTGACAATGACAGTTGTTACCACTCAGGCATAAGAACACATGGGGAGGCTGCAGCGGATCACCCAATCTCAGGAATCTGTAGTCAGGTGGCGCCGTGCTCTCATCTGCTGCACTTTGTAAGCAGAGGGACCCTTGGTAACGTCCACGCCGTCAGATGGAATAAGTCCCGAGCTCTGTTAAGGAGTAGCTGATGTAGGGACAATCTCACCAGTCAGCGTCTGCTTCTAGCCCTCGCGCCAGCACACTGAACGCCGGCGAACGAAGATGACGTCACTGGATCGGCGTCAGCCAGGAGAGTGCCGAAATCAAGCTGACACTTGACCAAAATGGTGATAGAATACTGCGGGTACTATTAGATCAATAAAGGTACTCTCCCCCCTACTTATCATTAAGTACTAGGTCCCTTGCTAGTATTACTTTTTGCATGTAGCACTGCAATGCTTGTAGCTAACCTTAGTTTGTCCTGATATTTCCTTAGGACTATTGGACTCTTTGTTATTTGTCTATTGCTATTATTGCGTTTTGCATCTAACGCTGTAATGCTTGCAGCTAACCTTGGTTTGTCCTGTTATTTTCTGCAGTGTTATTTTCCCCTTGTCCTTGTTTGTTCCCTTAGTTACCATACTGTAGCCTTTTGCTTGTAGCTCTGCACACTTTGCAGACTTCATTTTGTTTTCCCAGTCTTATTTACTTTAGTGTACTGTAACAATAAGCTCTGTCAGTTTTTATGTATTTCGGTCTCCTTTCTTTCGTGGGTTTCCATGTTACCTCTGAAGGTTCCACACATCCTGATACTGTAGGTTGACAAACCCAAGTTATCAGTCCCTCCTAGGTACACACTGATCTCACCTGAATATTGTTGGATAATCTAGCCAAAATCTTGCAAGACATAGAGGAAGAATTTTCTAAAACCTTGCCAGATATGCAGGGAGAATTGTCAGTGTCCAGAGTAGCTAGTAGGGTTAACTGCTAAAATGGATTGTTTTCAGGCTCAGGTAACACCTTTATCTGATAGAGGGGTGCCACAAACTGTTCCCACCTTACCCAGGTTTATTCCATGTGGGCGTCCTGGCACTTAAGCAGCCAATGGGGTACTATACAGTCCGCGTTACTTTCCCCATGCTATCCCTTTAACATCACTAAAATGGTATTTTGGGAATCCCCAGAAATATCAGATGATTTTGACCCAATGTTAGATTCATTTTTTAGGAAGGCCAATATCTTTCTTGACACCCAATCAAAGGTAGAGTTTTTTATATCCTATTTGGGAGGGGATGCAACTGCTTTGGAAATCCCATTAGTGAATTTAGACAGCCCACTGCTATAAAATTTAGATAAGTTTAAAGATGAATTTGAGCAAATATTTGATAGACGAGCTATCGTCCAATCAGCGTATAACCAGCTGCTTGAGCTTCGGCAGGAAAAAAATACATTTTGGCATATCTTAGCCAGTTCAATCGGCTACAATCTGCTTGGCTTGAAGATAAAAGGGCTTCCCTGTTTTATAGAAGTCTCAGAGATGAGATTAAATATATTTTGGCCAAGGTTGTTCTGAAACCTGCTATTTACTCAGGGTTAGTGGATTTAGTTCTTCAATTGGAACACCATTTAACAGAACGTAAGGGAGAAAAATGGAGGAAGGACTCCAGAACTATTTATGAAAGCCTATATTCAGTCTGACATAAAAACAATGTTGGTCCTATAAGGGAACCCATGCAAATAGGGGGAACCTGGGGATGCCTTTCTAAGGAGGAAAGGGAAAGAAGGTGAAAGCAAGATTGTTTAAAGCTATGGCATTTTGTGCAGGAATGTCCCAGGAAACCCAAGAACTTGTACTAGAGCGTTAACTCGGCTGTAGAAGGAGTCAACCTGCCGAGTGTTAAGAAACCAAAAACTCAACTTTGTTCAGCTAACACACTACAGGCGGCCGTGGCACACTTGAACCTTTCAACTGTTATACAGTATGAAGATCATGACCCCATTGATATTTCAGTCCTCATCGACTCTGGAGTGACCAGGAACATATTTGCTAAAATATTGGGGATACCAAGGCTTCACAAAGAACAGGAAGAAATGGTCGGAACAATTTATGGGTCAATCCTTACTTCAGGTCCTCTGAAGTGGCATGTATGTATGTCTTTATGTATGTAGCGCCATTAATGTACATAACGCTTCACAGCAGTAATATACGTGACAATCATATAAATAACAAATAATAAAAATAACACATAAAGGGGAGAAGTGCTTCAGACATAAAAGTTACATTTAGGAAAAGGAGTCCCTGCTCCGAAGAGCTTACAATCTAATTTGTTGGTAGGAAGAACGTACAGAGACAGTAGGAGGGCGTTCTGGTAAGTTTGTCTGCAGGGGGCCAAGGTTAATGTATGAGGTTTTCATTATCAGCCATGGAGCTACTCATATGCTTCCTTAAGCAGGTGTCTTTTGAGGTGGGTCTAAAATGTGGATAGAGAGGGTGCTAGTTGGATATTGAGTGGAAAGGCATTCCTGAGGTGTAGGGCAAACTTCTCAATTGAAAATTACCTGCAGTAATGGAAATTCGTAAATCCTACAGTTTGATCTCATTGATGCTCCCCACTTCCTCGTCATCCTAGGAATGCCCTGGTTGATGGGACATAATCCAACCATTGACTGGGAACCAAGTTCCGTGAAGGTGTCTTCAACGTTTTGCTAAAATCAGTGTTTTGCGGAAGCAACTGAGAAACAAATTATGAAAGACCTATTAATCGCAAGGGCAAGATGAATTACATTTATGACATGGGATCATCCCTTAACAAAGGAAAGGGTTCTTTACTGTTAAAATGTGGAATTCATTATCCATGAAGACTGTGGTGGCAAATACAATAGATATCTTTAAAAAAAAAAAAGCTTGGACATCTTTTTAGAAAGGAAATTTAGGGTTATACCAAATAAGTAAGCTTGGGAAAGTTGTTGATCCACGAGAAATCCATTATTTGGGAGGAATGTAATTTTCCCCTTATGAGACATCATTGTTTTTTTGTTTTGTTTTTTGTTTGCCTTCCTCTGGATCAATATACTGTAAGTACAAATATAGGATAAGTATCTATCATCTAAATTTAACATATGTTGAACTTGATGGACATGCAGTATGTCTTTTTTTAACCTCTTACTATGTAACAAACCCAACCACAAGTGTCCTGAGAGATATCCACTATTCTATCACATTCTCTAAATTTGACACCAGATGCTCTATGGGCCTTTTCTTCAAAACTCTGCATACACAAAGTAACATGTTTTTGAAACGTCTTGCTGCTACAGATGCTGACTGTATGTTTTACCTTCTAAAAGTATTATTACTACTTTGAGTGAAACACACACAATGGCCAGTAACTCAGGTAGTCATTGCCTCTATGATCACTACTCCACATCAGTATTGAGGTGTATTTTACAGATGTACAGTAGTATTAAGACTTACTGTTTAGGGTGTCGCTCAAAACCAAGTGTAAATCCTCAGCATTTACTTCCAACTTACAACCCTGCAGCCACTACTGCATTGCAACTGCAAAAATAGACTGTATTTATTCAATAAAAGTTATCATTCGGATGGCTCCAGCCTACAGCAATGTGATGCCGTAAAAGTCCATTGATTGTGTCTTTCACGACCTTGAATTGTGCGCCAGTGTATTGCAAGTGCTTCTTCAGTTCATCTAAAATTACTCTTTAAATTGTTGGGAATAGCCTTCTAACCGCATGGAGCACTCAAAGTTGACTTGTTTGGACCACTTGGCATATTGCTAAAAAGATACATGGTATTGGAAGATTATCTGGGCATATCGATTCAGTCATCCACCCCTATTTTCAAGATATCTTTTCAACACTTCTGTTATTACCAAAAGCAGAATGTCACCTACTGAATTCCCATGGGTTATTTTGTGTCTTTGCTTCCATGGCTCCACAAGTGTCCTTTGGAAAGCAGGCACAGCTAACTGCTCCGGGATGCCACATTCCTTCAGGTCTGTCCCTGTATAACGGGGACGTGTAGCCACAATTCCTTCATTGCTGTCTGTGATGTTAGGTAACATCTGGCAACACCTAGAACCATCTGGCATGGAGACACAGGGGGTGGGGAGGTTACTACATATTTCTTGCTATTTCCTGCTGCTGTTGGCCTAGAATAGAATAGAGACCCATGATATATCTTACCAATCTTGCCATGACGTTTGGTCCATCCTCTCCAAAATCAGGTTAATTTTCTCTTCCATTGTGCCTTATCTGTCATGCCTCTGCTTCGGATGCGGGGGCAATTAAAGGCAGTTCTGATCACAAGTGTAAATGCATCTTCTACAGGGAGATAATAATTGAACATTACTAATCCACTTCACATTTACAAGCTGCATATGAATAAACCACCAGGTTCAGATAGGTTGGAGCTCTGGGTGAAGTGAGCAGGGTCCAAGTTTGGCTGAGCTGGGTCCTGGGTGTTGGGCTGAGCAGGGTCTGTGGCGAAGTGAGCAGGATTTGAATTAGGCTGAGCTGGATCCAGTGCGAGGTGAGCTGGGTACGAGTTAAACTGAGCTGGGTCTAAGGCAAGGTGAGCAGGGTACGAGGTGAGGTGAGCAGAGACTGGAGCTGGGAACGATGGGGATTGGGGTACAAGTACCTGGCGCAGAAGCAGGTTTCCTGGGTACCTGAATGGCAAGTGTTTGGTCATCTTCTTTCTCCAGATCAGTCCAATATTCTTTACCTTTGGAGTTTTGGGTGCTGCTTTGTTTTCTTTCCCCACTTTATCCCTTTTTTTGTTTTTGGGTGTCTCAGGTAGAGTTGGGTCAGCAAGCATCCTTTGCTTTCTTAGGTTCTTTTCTGACACAGAAGCAGTAAGCAGATTCTTGCATCTTTATAAACTGGATCAATCCATCTTTCAATCACAAGATATCTGAAAGCAGAAGAGAAAGTTCTGGTCAAGATCAGTGAGTGTGGCAATACAATTTCTTTGAGAATTGATGTACAGTACCGCTGACATCACAGGGGCGGCAATTAGCACAAGGTGTTCAGGTTGGATAGGATTAAGTTGGTTGTTTACTGTTGCAAGGTGTCAAAAGTAGGTGTAAACCTGTATCTGCAATTTTCTCTGTATAATACAGCACAACGAAGAATCAATACACATTAAATACACATTCATTAGTGGTTCAGTAATTCTGAATAGCAGCCATGACCAAAATAATTAACAAACAAACTAGCATTGGAATTATGCAGATGTGCAAGAAGGGATTCAGAACATAGTACTGTACATTCAACAGTGGCTATGGGAGGTGGACAGCTATGTGACACTATACTGTGGTTAGTATCATGTCCAAGGAAAAACAAAGATTTGTAAAATGGTCTGCAGGGTCAGACCGGAATAAGTACAGTACTGTATATACTTCTGCCTCTAATGTTTTTTTTTCACAGAGCCACATAGTATGCCTATGTATCTGCATTGTTTTAATCTTTTCCATCTGTCTAATTTTGTCTTTCACAGTGAAATGATTTGGCTGGTGTAATGAGATCTGTGAGAGAAAAAGTCTTTCAGCGCAAAACTTATTTCAAGTGCGTGATCATTTGTGACTTGAAGTGATAAGATATGCAAAACGGTCAAATAAAATGCGGAGTAGAGAACAAAACAGGAGTGCAAACCTCGTGATATATGTACAAAGAGAAAACACACACAAAATAGTGCAACACAGTAGGACAAGAAATCATGGAGGATCAATTAACCAGCGTCAAATGAAAAATACTCGGGAAACCGACTAATGAAAAAACATATTGTAGTTTATTCGACCATACAACAGTTTAAAAACACATGGACAAGACATTGTGCAAAAAGGAAAAGAACCTGGAGCTGAATTCTACTATCAATAGCTACAGATTTTAAAATGCATTAATTGGTATGTGTGAGCTAGATTCTACTATCTATAGCTACATATTTTAAAATGTATTATTTGGTATGTCTCCTTCAATCAATTTGCAAGATCCTAAAATGTAATTAACAATTTGGTTTGTCTGAGTTGATTAGGTAGACCCATCCCTTAATTGTTAGTCAATGTGACTGTGTTTTAGAACACTTAAGGCAGGATACCTTGGCTGTGAGCCATATGGATGTGTGTAACATCAAAGTGTAACATTTAAGTGTGTGGAGTTAATCTTGGAGTTAAAATTGGAGGTGAAGATTGGAGGAAGATCTGGACTCTGAACAACAACTTTACACCTGTGAGAACTTTGCTTTCTAAAAGCTGTGATTATTTGTACTCTTCCTATCCTCCAATAACTTGGAAGTCTCTCCTCCTGTATCTCACTATGCCCTCCTTATTGCATTATCTGTTTACTGTTTCCTCACTCCTTGGTGAATGTCCCTGTTCTCTCCAACTTCCCCACTGCACCATTATTTATACACCTCTCTCCCAACAACCCTCAATAAAAATCACCGCCACAAATCCTCTATTCACACCCTCTATCTACTCTTTCCTGCTGCTGGGGATCTCCCCTAAACCTGAAGCCAGACCTACACACCTGATCTCACCAACAGATCCCTGCCATCTCTTCCCCTGTAAATGGTGTTAACCTTTTCATTTAACACTGACCAACCTTAAAACTTGCCCCACAAATCAAGCACACCCATCTACAGCACTTATTCCCTCACCTGCTGTCTCTGTAAGTTTTCCCTCAAACCTCTTAGATTGTAAGCTCTTCGGGGCAGGGATTTCCTTTCCCATTGTCTGATTTTTGCTGCACTTATTGTATTATTTTAAATTCCTTGTACTGTATTCGTTGTGAAGCGCTGAGTACACTTCTGGTGCTATATAAATAAAGACATAAATAAATACAACCTCCCTCATGCTTACTTTCTTACCTGTCATTTGCTTTTCGGCATGGAAGCACACTTTCAAAGACAGACGAACCCTCACGGAATACTTCAGCTGCACTAATGAGAGTACTTACACCACTACCAGCAGCATAACCAGAGACCGCCAGCAACGGAGATCCCAAAAAGCATAAACACAGGAGGTGCGCATATGCATTTGCCCTTCCTTCAGTGTGTGCCCAGGTTAGGTGCGCTCTATCAGAGGAGGTTTTCAATTTTCTAGTCTCATGAAGCTAACTACAGCATTTATTACTCATTGAGCTGCCACATCTCATTCTATCTAGAGCACAGGACCGTTTTTACTATTTTCTCCAATGTGGAATCAGTCTGACAGGCACTGGAGTAGTCGTCAGGGGATGTATGTGCAGGCTGGACATGATCCTCTTAGGCTTAAGCTTGGGTGATAAAGGGGGTACCAGTATCAGACCCAACAGTATTAGAATCCATCCAGGGCATCTAGCATTGAACTAACCCAGATGTTGGGAAATGCTTGTGTCACTGCATGCTTTTAAGCTATACTATTCACACCTGTAGCCCTCTCCCATAGCTTCCTTTAAAGCAGCAAAACATGTGAAAACTTATATACTTATAACATAACTCCCTGGGTACCTGACATATGTTCCTTTTTCAGCACAGGCTAATTTTATTTATTTATTCCACCAACACTACAACCACACAAAACCTCCATTTCAGGCTATGGAGGGAAATTGCACCTCAAGGTCATTTCGCTTCTAAAGCAAGTACAAAATAAGGCAGTTTATCCCTGTTTTATGTGCGTTTTTTTTAAAATGTGAGTTGCAATACAGAATACCGTTTTTTCACGCAATTCATACCGTGAGTTCTGAACATGCAAAAATGTGCGATTTTGCAATGACAACTTCGGAGCTACTAGAATAGGCCCCTTAGACCAGTAGTAGTTTGTAGCTTAGTTGCAAATGTTGTTAAATGTAACATTTGAAATGTTGGTAAATGTATATTTTGAAATCTCTATCACTCATATTACTTATATCTTATATCTGTTATGACATTTGTATATGTAAAATAAGCATCTAAACTTAGATGTGTAAAGAAATCCAATCTAAAACTAATTCAGCAAATTCAACGTGCTTTCCAAATTGTTATGTTTGCTAAAAATGGGCAAACAATGTGCATCATTTATAAAAGGAATGCATGTTTTTTGGATCCACTGATTATTACATCTTTAAAAATAAATGTGCATGTCAATGTGGAAATGTTTAATAAAGGAAAAATATAATAAAAACACTACCCAGTAGGAACTTCATATGATATACACTAGATATGTCTCTGATGAGACTCATCAAATATTTATGCAGGATTCAACAGTACACCCAAGAAGCACACTGGGAGTATGACAGTGATTAAATGTTCAACATATAGATTGAGAGTTTGTAATGTACTGAGATTGATAACATGATGAATCCAAACAGTTTGTCTTCTATGTGGAACCAGCAGCTCCCATCAGGAGAAGAATAAAAACATGCACATAACATTTACTGCAGAATACATTGAATATGAGAGGTTTATTTACTGTACATCAAATAGTGTGGAAACTTTATGACTGGACAGAATAAATATAATTTTCTGTGGTTTTCTGCAATTCTCTGTCTACATTTGAAGCTCTTACACGTAATACTTTATTATGTGAATTGGGACTGAAAATACAACATTTAAATATCAGTATTGTGAATTCACAAACACGAAAAGTTTTTTTTTGTATTCTTTAGTTAAAACTGTGTCTTATCAACGGTAGCAAAAATAAATAAATTATCTGATTATTTATAAAGACTACTATTTCATACCTTTAGTACTCTACCCTTTTTGTGACGTGCATTTATGTCCAGTATACCATATAAAATATAGGTAAATATGAATGGAAATGCTAAACTACCTTGATTTGATAGTACAGTTATATTCATAGTAACATTATCTTTTACATTAAAATGATTTATGTGTAGATATGAGCTGCTGGGATTATTATTAGGAAGCATGTCCAGCAACGTTTCACATTATAGAAATGTCTGGGATTTACAGTATTCAATAAAGAACAGATTATAAAAAATAAATACATCTGCACAGTTTCATTAATTTAAAATACATTTATGTTTAAACTCATTGGTTATATTACCCAGAACTGTTTTTTTGTTTCAGATGTCAACTTTTTAAATATTATAGTTTTCATCATGATGCACAGTAACGCTAAAATATTTAGGGGCTTATTCAAGAAAGTGAGTTGGAGCTAATTCAGCACTGCCACACGGAAAGCCCTATCAGCTTGATTAAACTGCAATAGCTCTGAATGGGGTGCTGTCGCACCTTATTGAATAATAAAGAGGTTTAGAGGCTTATTTACAGACCAGTATCCTTCCAGTGAAGGAAGTATACACAATCAGTGCATACTGATAGGTGTGAAAAAGCTTAAATTAACCAATTTTTGATTATTAAAGACTTATTATTTGACATTATTATTACATCATTGTTAATACAAAAATATTATTAAAACAAGCTGGCAAAGATAAGAATTGTAAAGTGAATATGCCATCACTTAAAAATGGCACATATAATTTACACAGTTACTCAATTTTCAAAGGATTTTGTCTATTCATTTTTTTTACTACTGTACAATCTACAACAAAAGCAAAGCATTATTTGTCTCTTTATTTCTTAACATACAATAATTAATCCTGAAGCTTCCTAACCACGCACCTTGCACTCAATCATTCAGTGCTTCTATGCATCTCCAATAGAGAGAAAAAAATGGAGTAGCTCTTCTGAGCGCTGGACTATTTGCTCTTTCTCATGTTATCCTTCCCTTAAAACAAAGTTAAAATTTTTTTCCCTGATAGCATTAACTCACAAGCTCCTAAGCGGCTCTGATCAATCATTGTTAGATCATTATATCCAGACTTTTAGGATTCTATGACTATAAATTCAGTTTCACAATATTAGCATAATGTAGATGTTGTGCTTTTATTTAATAAAGGGACTAGATTACAAACAGGTAATTACAGATCATTAAGGTGCATGTCAATCATAGGGAAGCTCCAAGAATCTTTATTAAGCTATACGATCCAAAGACACCTAAGAGAATAGATTTATTTGAATTAATCAGGATTGCTTTATGTTTTGCTAGATTTTTTAGCAACTGTATTATTATTGTTACTATAATTTATTTAGTAACATCTTAACATATTCTGCACCACAGTACAATCTGTTTGAAAACAAAAACAATAAAATTGCAACATTACCACACGCTAGTACAGTGCTGCAGATTTGACACATTGCATATACAGTTGTACACAACTTTATTGCAACCCGTATTGCGTTCCTACAGGTGATAGCCCCACCCCCTTCTTGCGTGCAGCTGATTCAAAACAGAGGCCACTTTACCCACTGGTGAGATTTGTATGTCCTGCTGCAGTGCGCCACTGGTTGCAGTAACATTTGCTACATCTGTATTTTATAGTGAACCATATATGGATTTTGGAACATTTTGGACACTTACTGATTTAAATCCAAATTGTCTGATTAAGCAAAGTAGAAAGCAACATGAAGGCAAAAGTTTTTGCCTTATAGGAAACATTCAAGTGTATATGTTTCCACAGCTCGGTACATAAACTGATAAGCTTCTTAAAATATTGATTTTATTATAATGCTACTTCCCGAATCTGCTTTTCAGCTGCTCCTGCTAATATGTTAATTACCTTACCAATCCATTTGAAGATTACAGACAACATTTTTCTTCACTTCTACTTATCACGTATCTACTTTCAATGTCTATCTTTCCTTCTGACTATGCTACTAAAGTACCTTTGAAGAAAAATCTTGTATGGTTTCAAAAACTCTGTGAACTATAATTTCATCTGTCAAGAATTCTCATGTTTTTCTCTAAAATAAATGAACCTACAACAAATATTTACAGTACTTCTTCAGGACCAATAGAGCTACTAGAACATTTAATTCTTCCTGTCTACCAATCATGTCATCTCCCCTTCCTTTCCCTACTCGAGCTGTGTCCTGCCGTATTTCTTATGCACAGCCTTGTTGTAAACCTGAATGGTCCCTTCTGAAAAACCACATTGAATGACCACACTTTTATAATTTATAGTGGAAACAATTGTGAAATATTCTACCTAGGCACTGGAATGTATTTCTGCTAGATCAGCGTTTCCCAAACTTTTTTTTTCCGTGGCCCGGTAATTTTTGAACTTCTCCTTCGTGACCCACTAAAAATGTTATCGCCTATAGGTAAAATAAAACAGTTATGAATTTCCATACAGATTTCATATATTCTCCCAATTCCCTCTATTCTCTCTCCCCCTCCCCCATTCTCTCTCTGACCTGCACAGACGCACACAGTCACTGACCTACAGACACTCACACAGACAGACCAACACACACACAGCCAATGCTGGCCTGCACAGACACACACACAGCCACTGATACACACAGTGGCTGTGGCTGATACACACACACACACACACACACACACACACACACACACACACACACACACACACACACACACACACACACACACACACACACACAAAGATACACACACACCCTCTCTCTCCCCCTACACACACACACACACACACACACACACACACACACACACACACACACACACACACACACACACACACACACACACACACACACACACACACACACACACACACACACACACACACACACACACACACACACACACACACACACACACACACACACACACCCCTATACACACACACACACACACACACACACACATACCCACTGATACACACACACAGATATACAGATACATACACACACAGATACAGATACATACACACACAGATACACTGATACACACACACACACACACACACTGATACACACACTCTATCTCCCCTACACACACACTCTCTCCCCTACACACACACACACACACTCCCCTATACACACACACACACACTCTCCCCTATACACACACCCACTGATACACACACACACAGATACACACACACACTCTCCCCTATACACACACACACACACACACACACACACACACACACACACACACACACACACACACACACACACACACACACACACACACACACACACACACACACACACACACACACACACACACACACTCTCCCCTATATACACACACACACACACTCCCCTATATATACACACACACACACAGCCACTGATACACACACACTCACATGCACACACGCACACACACACGCGCACACACACACTGTATTACAGAGGCAGCGACGGATGTGAGTGACTGGAGAGGGGGGGGTGGGAGAGAGAGGAAAGGACTGCGATCCGAGCAGGTGGCTCCCCACCTCCCCCTGCACCCTCTGCTCAACAGCAACCGCACAGCCACCACTGCCCACCCCCGCGCCTATCTCCTGTGCCTATCTCCAGCACCCGCACCAAGGGGACCGAGGGGAAGGGAGCACCAGGAACGGAGGCACAGGTGCGCCCCCACTACCATTTCCTACCTCCTATCACGCCGGGCATCGTGTCCTGTGGGGGGCGGAACATGTCATGGGCGGCAACATCATGATGCGGGGCTGCAGTAGGAGCCCGAGTCAGCGAATCACCGTTGACACCCCAGCGATAGCAACCTGCACCACTTCAGCACTGTCCCGTACCTCACCTCGGGCTGCCGCAAGAAGGGAGGGGGGACGCCGCGCGGCCAGCCTCGCTACGACCCGGCAATTTTGCTTCCGTGACCCGGTGCCGGGTCGCGGCCCACCATTTGGGAAACGCTGTGCTAGATAAAGAGATTAAGGGCCTCCTGCAGTAATGTCCGATAGAAAAAAATTGGCAAGATTTTAATTTGCCATTCTTTACAGCATTGCTATCACGATATGCAGAAAGCCCCGAATACCTGTGATAGCAACATTTGCAAACATGGTGAGTAGCCGGCGATGAGATGATTGGCCCTCTGAAAAGGGCTCACCTGGCGAGTTGATTCTGCTGAAGAGAGAGAGAGACGCCTCTCTCTGCGCAAATCTCGGTTGAAATATATATTTTTTACAATTTATTACTAGTGTAAATGAGGAGGATGTCTCCGGAGCAGAACCGCTTGTTTTCAGGTCCAGGGGTCCCCTGCTTCCTGAGATACCGGCCCCGTTATGGGGTGCCGGTATCTCCTATGCATGTAAATGTCCTGCGTCACATAACCAGGACATTTCAATGCATAGGAGATAATGGCAACCCATAACTTGGATGAAGGTGAGATGTTACATGTTCTCTCACCTAATGAGCGAGACTTCCTCACCACTCCAGATCCCATCACACCCATCTTTCATCACCTACCCAAAATTCACAAGACACTGGTTGCACCCCCGGTTAGACCCATCATCTCCAGTATAGGCTCCCTGGGTGAACACCTTTCACAATATATAGATCATTTTTTACAGCCACTTGTTCACTCATTACCTTCACATATTATTGACACCAAGCACGTATTATCACGTTTAGCACCTCTCACCTGGCACGCACACTACATCTGGGTAACCCTAGATGTGGCTTCCTTATACAACATCATAAATCACGACCATGGCCTAACTGCCACTGAATTCTTTTTGCACAATCACTCCACTCTCTCTCCAGCACATATAGCCTTTCTTTTGGATAGTATTAGATTTTCACTCACACATAACTACTTTCTGTTTGATCACCAGTTCTATCTCCAAACACGTGGGACAGCAATGGGGACGTCGTTTGCCCCCTCCTACGCCAATCTGTTCATGGGTTGGTGGGAGATGTCCCACGTGTTTGGAGATTCTAATCCATTCAGACATCATATGGCGTTTTACAAGCGCTACATTGATGATCTGATTTTAATCTGGAGTGGGGGAGAGGCAGAGCTTTTGAAGTTTTTGAATACCTGGCAAATAATACACTCAATCTGAGATTTACTCACACATACGACAAATACTAAATACAATTTTTGGATCTGAATTTGTATGTAGATTTAGAGAATAAAATTGAATCAGATATTTTCAGAAAAGAAAATGCCAGGAATTCATTGCTTCATGCAAAAAGCTGTCACGCTCGCCCTCTGGTCAGGGGTATTCCGAAGGGGCAGTTCCTGCGGTTACGTAGGAACTGCTCCACTTTGGAGTCCTTTGTCCACAGGGCGAACGAGATGAGGGAGAGATTCCTGTCAAGGGGATATGATACTAAAGACTTGGATCTAGCATATCAGAATGCATTAGATACAGACAGAGAATTGCTCATCAACATGAATGTCAGCCGCAAAAAACAGGGCACACAAGTCGAGGACACCGAAACCCCCTTTTTTGTCACAAACTACAGTGAGCAAGCGAATTGTATTAAAGCAATAATACACAAACACTGGGCCACACTATCTTTGGACCCTTTGCTGCGCAAAATGGTCTGTGTAGGCCCAAAAGTAGTATTTCGCAAGGCAGCTACACTTGGCAATTTTTTGTCACCTAGTATGTTAAAACCAACCAACCGTAATAGAACGAAACTGTCCTTTTTTCCAAAATTAATTGGTTCATTCAAATGTGGACATTGCAAAATCTGCCCGAATATGCTCAAAACCACACATTTTTATAACTGTGACGAAACACGCAGATTCCCTATCAGGACCTTTATATCATGCCAGACTAATTTTGTGATATATCTACTTAAATGCGGATGCAATAAACAATATGTGGGGCTAACGAGTAGAGTCCTAAAAATTTGCATCATGGAACACCTTAGACTTATTAAAAATCACGACATGACACATCCGGTACCAATACACTTTAATATGTGTCCGCTGGGTTCTGTAGAGAGTTTTCAATGTTGTGCCATTGAACATATTGCGTTACCTCCTCGTGGAGGGGATAGAATTAAGATCCTGCATCAGAGAGAGGCCCATTGGATATACACGCTAAACACTCTGCAGCCCAACGGACTCAATATTGATTGGGATCTGCGCTGTTTCCTCTAGATTATCATTACATGTTTCTTGGGGTGTGACAATTTAACATTTCCTGGATAGGATTGTTCTAAATACAATTTAATAATTCTGTTAAAAATGCTTTTAGCTTCCGTTGCTGTTTCTGGATTCGTACCCTCCCCACACATTCCTCCCCCCCCCCTTTCCCCTTCCCCCCCCCCCCATCCCCCCCCCTAATTCCCCTTCCCCCCCCTCCCCCCCCAACTCCCCCTCCCCCCACTCCTCCCTTCTTCCTTCGTCTACCTGGTTGCCCTTATTATCTAATGCTGTAGCAGCATAATACAATGTTTATGAGTAAACAAATGTGTAGTATATGGTTTTGTTGTTACGAATTGCCTGTACACATTATATAAGTCTGAAGCTGCTAATTAACTTGAAACATTGATTTAAGGGACCCAACTAGACACTTGCAGTGTTATCAGCAGTTTTTTACTTTCTTTATATACCTTCAATGTACAGCCTGAGTCAAATCTGAATACAAGATTTAGATTATTAATTGAATACTTGGAGATTCTAAGAACAATAGACACTGTATTCCAGTAACGGTTTATTCATAGGATTGACTTATGTGTTGAATATTCTAATAGGCTTGGGCACTGAAGGGGTTAATGTTTTAATGTTTTAAACCGTTTTCGCGGGCTTTTCCTGTATTTAATCAGGCAGCTACCGCTTCTCCCCACTCCGAGACGAAGCCCTATCTGTAAGGGTGAAACGCGTAGAGGGGGAGATTGCGGTGTCAGCCCTTGTGTGTTTTTGTAAGAATAAAGTTTATTGAAGAACATCCGGGAGCCTCTTTGACTCAGGCATGCGCAGTTGCGCCGAAACCACCCCTGTATCCAACCCATAACTTGGCCTGTTTCTTGGGAAGCAGGGGATCCCCGGACCTGAAAACCACGCAGTTCTGCTCTGGAGACCCCTTGCTCACCTACACTAGTAATACATTTTAAATATGTAGAAAGCACCAATACACAATACATCCTCCGTTGCCAGAAAGAATACATAAAAAATACAATCTAATGGCCCCTAAGCCCTTAATCACCTTAGCGGTTAATAACCACTATAGTAATTAAGGGGTTAACCCACCCTCCGCACTACCCACCCGGGAGGCCTAAGCACCCACCTCGGACCCACTATACCTACCCTGTACCCATTGAGTGGCATAGTAGTACACCATACCCATATAATATGGGCATGAAAAGTTACTATAGCAGTCAATGGTCACCCTAATACAAAAGCATGAATGTCCAAAATACACAATAATCAAACATTTACAACAAGCACCTACAGTGGCGACACACTTTATTCTCGCTCGGCTAGTCCCGCGAATTCGGGTATACTCGGGTGTATTGAGGTTTGTGATCGTTTTCTGCCGGAGTGTATAGCGATATTTTCCCGGCAGGGATTGAAGCATTTTATTCCGGCTGGCTGCAATACTGCAATGCCGTGTAAAAACACATGGGGGCGCTTGCGAGATGTTCTCTTTGAAGCCGTCCCTTATAATGAATTGTAATGCAGTATATATACTGTATATATATATATATATACTGTATAACAACAACCCCTATAACCCCTAACATACAGTACTGTACACATACAGTACTGTATATGCACATACATAAATGATACTATGGGCCGGCGGGGGCGAGATGTGTTTGCAGCAGAGAGAGATCCGCTGCTCTCTCTCTGCGCAAACATCGGCACATTAAAAATTATTTTAAATACATTTTTATTTATAGTGTAGATGTGCAGGGGGTCTCGAGAGCTTAACCGCACTGGTTTCAGGTCTGGGGACCCCCTGCTCCCCGAGATACAGACCCCTTTATGAGGTGCTGGTATCCCTCTGCGTTTAAAGGTCCCGATCACGTGATCACGGCCTGTAAACCAAGCAGAGCAGAGGATACCGGCACCCCCTAAATGGGCCTGTATCTCGGGGAGCAGGGGGTCCCCGGACCTAAAACCACAGTGGTTCTGCTCTGGAGACCCTCTGCACATGTACAGTATAAATAAAACACATATATAAATAAACACTCGTTCTTTACCTTAGCGGCTATGCGCTATGGTAAAGAAGCAGCATTTCTGTATTTTTAATAATATTGTACAGTGAGCAGGGGGTTCCCTGAGCCAGAAATCTAAACTCAGGGGGCCCCCTGCTCCTGCTCAATATTATTAAAAATACAGAAATGCTGCTTCATTACCATAGCGTATAGCCGCTAAGGCAATGAAGGGGTTAACCCACCGTGCCCGCTTTATTGTGGGTAGCGGGGGTGGGTGAAGGGGGTATTTGGCCCTTGGTGTGAGTTTAGGACTTGCGGGGGGGTTGCGGGTGCACTTAACCCCTTCACGACCGTAGCAGTTAATACCGCTACGGTCATGAAGGGGTTAAGCCCTCCCGCTACCCCCCCGCAAGCCCTAAACAAGCACCGTTGGGGCTAATACTCCCTTCACCCACCCCCGCTACCCACAGTAAAAAAAACTCACACACAGCAGCCGCCAAAAAATAAATAAATAAATCTAAATAAATAAATAAATAAATGACTATAAATAAAGACATTTGAAATAAATTTTTATTTATAGTGTAGATGTGCAGGGGGTCTCCGGAGCTGAACCGCACTGGTTTCAGGTCGGGGGACCCCCTGCTCCCCGAGATACAGCCCCCTTAATGAGGTACCGGTATCCTTCTGCTTGGTTTAAAGGTCCCGATCACGTGACCGCGGCCTATAACCCAAGCAGAGGGATACCGGCACCCCATAAAGGGGGTCCCCAGACCTAAAACCACAGCGGTTCAGCTCCGGAGACCCTCTGAACATCTACACTATCAATAAAAATGTATTTTAAATGTATTTATTTATATTCATTTATTTATTTAGATTTATTTATTAATTGTGCTGCTGCTACTGTGTGTGAATTTTTTTTATTGTGGGTATTAACTGCTACGGTCGTGAAGGGGTTAAGTGCACCCGCAACCCCCCGCAAGTCCTAAACTCACACCAAGGGCCAAACACCCCCTTCACCCATCCCCGCTACCCACAATAAAAAAAATTCACGCACAGCAGCCACACAATTAATAAATAAATCTAAATAAATAAATAAATACATGAAGAGAAATAAATATATACTATATATATATACTGTATATATACAGTATATATATAATAACAATCCCTATACATATACAGTATATACTGTGTATATATATACTATATATATATATATATATATATATATATATATATATATATATATATATATATATATATATATATATATATATATATACACACAGTATATACACACACATGATGAACCAATATACAAATACATGTAGAATGGTTATCAGAATCATACTGTCCTACAAATAACGCTTCTCCATACAGACAATTATAATAATCCATTTAATAATCCTAACTGATTTTACAATATAAGACATAACATTCGAATCCACACAGTACATTGCATTTACATTGTATAAATGATGCATAAAATCTATGCACCATATACATTCTGCAAATGAATGTTAACAATATCATTT
This sequence comes from Ascaphus truei, assembly GCF_040206685.1. NCBI lineage: Eukaryota > Metazoa > Chordata > Amphibia > Anura > Ascaphidae > Ascaphus > Ascaphus truei. The sequence continues at coordinate 156,226,824 of NC_134484.1, forward strand.
CAAGCTACTGTACCAGTAAATACAAACACTTCCAAACAAGTCAACTATTTTAACCAATCAAGTAAACAAAAATCAATATATACTGTAAGTACCAACCAGAAAACACAATTTAAAACCAAAGCTAACCCTTACAATACCAAGGATTACATCTATCTAATTGTAAAAAACAGTATAGATTATACACACATTGAAGCATTGCAATAAACAACATACAGTACAGTACATCCCCTGTATCTCCCTGCCTTCAGTGTAATCTGTTTAAAGCCCCCTCCCCCCTAATGTTTCTGTTAAACAGATTACACTGAAGGCAGAGAGATTTAAAGCCCCCCCCCTAATGTTTCTTTTAAACAGATTACACTGAAGGCAGAGAGATTTAACAGAAACATTAGGGGGGAGGGGGCTTTAAACAGATTACACTGAAGGCAGAGAGATTTAAAGCCCCCTCCCCCCTAATGTTTCTGTTAAATCTCCCTCCCTGCCTGCATTGCTGTGAGTGCAGTGTATGTAAATGTGGGGAGGGGACCCAATGTGCATACTGTGAGGTCTAACCACCCTCTCCCCCACTTACCCACATACCGTTACCCCCCCCATCCTGGCCATGGCCCCTCCGCTTCTGCAAAACAGACACAAAAATTAAAACATCCAAAGTAATGTCCCCTAACCCCTTAATCACCATAGCGGTTATTAACCGCTACAGTCATTAACGGGTTAACCCACCCTCACCCACCACTCGGGATGCCTACATACCCTCCCACACTAACCCCCCCCCCCCGTGAGGCCTAACCACCCAGTCAGTACCCACAAGGGAGGCCTACCCACATACCGTTGGGGAAACACCCCCGCCCCCACCCCCCAGTACCCACAATAAAAACAGTACAATGACCCACAATAAACAGCATTATATTTATTAAATACATTACCCACCCCCTGTGCCCCCCCATAAATACAAGATTTATTCTTTTACATACAGGGTTCATAACGCAGCCCCACGCGAGTCCCCGGCAGCATGGACCCCAGGTGGTCTCCTTGGGTCACCGTGGACCACAATTGGGTCCCCACGGTAGGCCCAAGGATGTCTGGGAGCCCCGGGTCAGACCCACAGGTGTCTGCGGTGCCTCAGGTGGTTCCCTCGGGGGTCTGGGGAACTCACGGGTGCTCACTATGGGTCCGCGGTGCCCCCACAGAAGTGGGACCACACATCATCATCCCCGCACCTACGGGTCGGCGGTGCCCCCACAGAAGTGGGACCACACATCGTCATCCCCGCAGACTACGGGTCTGCGGTGCCCCCACAGAAGTGGGACCACACATCGTCATCCCCGCAGACTACGGGTCCGCGGTGCCCCCACAGAAGTGGGACCACACATCATCATCCCCGCATGTGTCACCCGTGGAACCACCAGCCTGATACCCTTGGGATACCCGAGGATATCCACAGGTGGTCTCCAGAAGTCCCACGCAGAACCATGGTACCAACCCTGAATGTAAAAAAAATAAACCTGGCCTATACATTCAATACATACACCCTCCCCCCCAACACCTACAGTACAATAATGTGCAAAATAACTATTATCCAGATATGGATAATAGATTAATTGCCCATTATTAAAAACATTAACTAGCATATACAAATAAATAAAGTACTACTGACCTCATCAATACGAAGTGTCCGTCGCCAGCGCCTTCCTTCTCTTGCCCATACAAGACATAGTCAATACCAAGCCAATACATTGCAATTACATTCAGATATCAATTAACCCCTTAAACACCTTATCGGATAATAACCGCAAAGGTGATTAAGGGGTTAAGCCACACAGGCCCGATACCCACCCTTCACCCATGAATTTGTACTGTGGCTTCATCATGCAACTATATATATATATACTGTATATATATACAGAGAGACAGAGAGAAAGAGAGAGAGAGAGAGAGATATATAGTATATATATATATATATATATATTTATATATATATATATATATATACACACGTTATATACACACCCATGATAAACCAATATACAGTACAAATAAATGAAGAAGGGTTATCAAAAGCATACTGTCCTACAACCAAACACTTCTCCATACAGACACTACAGGCCCCTTTAGGGGGTGCCGGTATCCCTCTGCTTGGGTTACAGGCCGCGGTCACGTGATCGGGACCTTTAAACCAAGCAGAGGGATACCGGCACCTCATAAAGGGGGCTGTATCTCGGGGAGCAGGGGGTCCCCCGACCTGAAACCAGTGCGGTTCAGCTCCGGAGACCCCCTGCACATCTACACTATAAATAAAAATGTATTTCAAATTTATTTATTTATAGTCATTTATTTATTTAGATTTTTTTTTTTTTTTGGCGGCTGCTGTGTGTGTATTTTTTTTTATTGTGGGTAGTGGGGGTGGGTGAAGGGGGTATTAGCCCCAACGGTGGCTGTTTAGGGCTTGCGGGGGGGTAGCGGGAGGGCTTAACCCCTTCATGACTGTAACGGTATTAACTGCTACGGCCGTGAAGGGGTTAAGTGCACCTGCAACCCCCCCGCAAGCCCTAAACTCACACCAAGGGCCAAATTTTTAATAATATTGTGCAGGAGCAGGGGGGGTCCCTGAGCATTAATTTCTGGCTCAGGGAACCCCCTGCTCACTGTACAATATTATTAAAATACAGAAATGCTGCTTCGTTACCATAGCGCATAGCCGCTAAGGTAAAGAACGAGTGTTTATTTATATATGTGTTTTATTTATACTGTACATGTGCAGAGGGTCTCCGGAGCAGAACCGCTGTGGTTTTAGGCCCGGGGACCCCCTGCTCCCCGAGATACAGGCCCCTTTAGGGGGTGCCGGTATCCCTCTGCTCTGCTTGGTTTACAGGCCGCGATCACGTGATTGGGACCTTTAAACGCAGGAGCGTTTAAATAAATGTAAAAATGTATTTAAAATAATTTTTAATGTGCCGATGTTTGCGCAGAGAGAGAGCAGCGGATCTCTCTCTGCTGCAAACACATCTCGCCCCCGCCGGCCCATAGTATCATTTATGTATGTGCATATACAGTACTGTATGTGTACAGTACTGTATGTTAGGGGTTATAGGGGTTGTTGTTATACAGTATATATATATATATATATATATATACTGTCTATATACAGTACTATATATATATACTGCATTACAATTCATGAATTTATGCCATCTGGTGGACACGCGAAGCATTGCAGCCTATTAAATCCTGATCATTATCATTTAACAGATCAGCCGCCCGTCAGCCAGGCATGAACCGTGGCTGGGAAGGCAAACGCAACGCGGCTTGTCAGAGGTGAGGAGCGGCGCATTCCAGGTATCTGCCAGGTACAAACTGGTTATTTGCTCGAATAAAGTGTGTCGCAGCCGTAAACCCCCAAAACCAAAAATTAAACCACTAGACAATCAATTAAAGGAATAAAACCACTAGGTATTCAATAAAATCATTAAAACCACTAGCCAATCAATTACATAAATAATACCACTAGCCAAACAATAAATTTAATACATATAATTAATACAACCACTAGGCAACACATAAATGAAAATGTCAGGAATCAGGGCACACGCCGCCCTCGGCGCTGCCCTTCCTTACCTGTACCGCTGGCTGCGGTCTCCTCTGTCCCTGCTCGGCATCACGGGCTGTTCCTCCACGCCCACGCGGCTCTCATGCCTGCCGCCGATGCTGGACATGCGTCCGCTCCTCTTACAGGGCGCGCGCCTCTCAACTTAATTTATGAACTGCACCGGCCGTGTAACTCCGCCCCCGGCCATCTCAGCTCTCAGGCTCACGTCGTCCTATCATTCACCTGCAGCAAACCAGGCCATTAACCCCTGCCCTATCACAAAGACATATGTTGATAAAGGGCACATAATTATATGAGACGATCAGTTAGGAAGTCTCTGCCGGAACAACCGTCTTCGTTCTCCTGCTTGGAGGTCTCCTCCAGTCTGTGTTACCTTGCCTCGGTAACCAGTGCAGTCCCACTTCCGTGTCACATGTCTCATGACGTCAACATACTGTGTACTCACGCCATCGATCGGGGGTTGGACCCAGGCTGGTGTTTACTCCCACAGTGGATGACACAAGCAGGCTCTGAGTACTCCAACTGAACTTCAAGCTTTACAACTTTAGAAGACACAGCCCTATGCATTTTTAGAATAGATTCCTCTTTGTCAGGGGCACTGTGTCTCTAAGGGTTCTAGTGTTACAATATATAGGGTAGTCCTACCTCCTATCCACCAGTGAGGACAATTGGAATATTAGCCAATCATAATTGTTATTGGTACTAATCCATGTATTAGCATCATATGAGAACCTGTTGGCTTTAAATAAATACATGACTACAATTAAAAATTGGGAAATAGAGGATCATAAATAATTAAGAATGAAAATTGAAAGTTATAATACATAGAGTATTATAAGAATAAATGTTAGAGGCTTTATTTGATAATTAAAATGGTATCTGTTAGTGGAAATGTATCATCCTAATTTAGCAAATAGTGTTTGGAGGGCTATAGATATTAAAAAATACAATTATAACATACTGTACTACCAAATGATGTTTGGAGGGCTGTCAGTATTACATACATCAATTATGACATAATGTGATACAAAATAATGCACAATGAATAAGTACATAAAACCTCTTCAGCATTAGCATAGAATAAAAAATGCTAAATGGTTCTTAAAATTACTCATATTAAAACTGTAAGGCAAGGAATAGGGACGCTAAAACCAATATGTAAAATAGATACGTGAAATTCATAGGAGGGCTGCGAGATCTATATCTTTGTTAAGCCCTCTTTGTGTCATTGTCCCTAGTTGATGGATCCAATAAGTTTCTCTTCGTCATAGGGCCATCATTCTGTCACCTCCTTTTTCATCGACGGTAACATGTTCGATGCCTATGATTCTTAATCCCCGAGGATCCAAATTGTGCTTAATCTTAAAATGTTTGGAGACACCATGGGTATCATGCAGTAAGCGGCGGAAAAATGCATTAGCCAGTTTAGCAATTAGCCATGTTTTTGGCATGTTAAACTGGCTGTATGCTGTAAGGGGCGAATCCCTGGCGAATGAATTAGCCACCACCATTTGATGAAATGGCGTGTAACCGGTGGCGGGATGGCTGCCTGGCGAGAAACTGCCGAGAAGCCATCCCCTGCCGAGTTGTGTTTGCAGCAGAGAGAGATCCGCTGCTCTCTCGGCGCAAACATCAGCACAATAAAAATTATTTTTAAAACAACTTTTATTCATAGTGTACATGTGCAGGGGGTCTCCGGAGCTGAACCGCATTGGTTTCAGGTCGGGGGACCCCCTGCTTCCCGAGATACAGGCCCCTTTATGAGGTGCCGGTATCCCTCTGCATTTAAAGGTCCCGATCACGTGACCGCGGAATGTAAAAAAAGCAGAGGGATACCGGCACCCCATAAAGGGGTCTGTATTTCGGGAAGCAGGGGGTCCCCGGACCTAAAACAAAAGCGCTTCAGCTCCGGAGACCCTCTGCACATCTACACTATGAGTAAAACACACATATCAATAAAGACTCGTTCCTTACCTTACAGGGTATCTGCTATGGTAGCGGAGCAGCATTAATATTTATTTAATAATACTGTACAGTGAGCAGGGGGTCCCCCGAGCTGAACCTCATCACTTTGTGAACTAGGGACCCCCTGCTTCCCGAGTTACAGGCCCCGGTATGTGTGATCGGATGGGCAGTGTCGCTGCCAAGTTTATAGCGTCCCATACACTACGTGCCCACAATAAACATGGCGTCCACACTGTAACCGATGCCCCAGACCGGGGCCTGTAACTCGGGAGGCAGGGGGTCTCTGAGCCACAAATAAATGCGGTTCAGCTCAGGGGGCCCCCTGCTCCCGAACAATATTATTAAAATACATTAATGCTGCTTCATTACCATAGCGGATAGCCGCTAAGGCAATGAAGGGGTTAACGCATAATAGTATGTTTATTGGGGACAAATTCCCCCAATAAATATAGCAGCAATACACAACATACAATACAGTAATGGGCAACATTACTATTATCCACAAATGGATAATAGTGCATGTGTCCATTTAAAATACATACAGAACAATAAAGACATTAAATACATATAGCACTCACCCATGTGCGGCTGCCACGTGCGGCTGCCACGATGAAGGCCATCTTTTATCTGAACAGACGGTTGATGATGTTAATATTCCTACATTTTCTGAATGGAATTCAGGCCTAAAAAGGAGTTCTGTGTTCTACCCCACTCATGTCAAGGGTCAATTTCTGACTATGTTTGAAAATCTGGTTATAAGAGACCTTCGTCTTCTAGCTCAGGGATTTTCCCTATCCTATATAGATCATGACAATTTGAATCAAAGTGAGCGTTTAGCTTTAAAATCTTTGAAAAATAATTCTGCATTGGTCATTAAGAGTGCGGACAAGGGGGGTGCGGTGGTGGTGCAGGGCAGAGACGGTTACATCAGGGAGGCATTACGCCAACTGGATGATGGCCGGTCCTATCGTGTACTATTCGCCGACCCCACACCGCAATTCTTGGAGTTCCTTGTAGAACTGGTTGACTCAGGTGTTATTATGGAAGTTCTGTCGAAGGACGAGGTTAAATTCATTATTCCATCTCATCCCATTATTCCTATCTTCCACCATCTCCCAAAGATCCACAAGACATTGGTCGACCCTCCAGGTCGTCCCATTGTCTCTAGTATTGGATCTTTGGGAGATGGTCTGTCAAGATATGTTAATGGTTTTCTTCAGCCATTTGTTAGGAAATTGCCCTCATTTATACGGGACTCTGGTGATCTTCTTGATCAGATCAAAAATGTTAAATGGGGTAATGATTACCTGTGGGTAACACTTGATGTTACCTCTCTGTATTCTGTTATACAACATGACCATGGTTTGGCAGCGGTCCGCCAATTTATTGAGATACCAGAAATATCAATCTTTCAATCGGCTTTTATTTTGGACGCTATACACTTTTTACTCACGCACAACTTTTTCACATTTAATGGTAAGTTTTATTTGCAACTTATTGGCACTGCTATGGGTACAAGTTTTGCTCCTTCTTTTGCGAACTTATTTATGGGATGGTGGGAAGCACTTTTTATTTATTCGAGCACTAATTTATTTCGTCACAATATTGTTTTTTATAAAAGATTTGTGGACGACCTAATTATTATTTGGAGGGGGGATGTCACTACACTTCACACTTTTGTATCTTATCTTAATAATAATCTTTATAATCTAAGATTTACATTAAATTTTCATTTCCATCACATTGAATTTCTGGATCTACAATTATTTGTAGACATAGACAAAAAAATCCAAACGGATGTTTATAGGAAGCAAAAGGCCAGGAACACCTTTCTTAGGGCGGACAGCTGCCACCCATCCCATGTCATAAAGGCCATACCAAGGGGACAGTTCCTCAGACTGAGAAGGAATTGTTCCACTATGAGTGGTTTCCTTTCTCAGTCTGAGGAGCTTACAAGGAGATTTTTGGAAAGGGGATACCCCAAATCACATTTAGCAATTGCATTTGAAAATGCATTACATACAGAGAGAGCATCATTGTTGCCCACACATCCAATTGAAGATTCTCGCCTTGTTAACAATGTTAAGACAATTGGTATTAAACAGGACTCACATGGACTGACAGAATCAAAAAACAAATGTCCTCTTTTTATTTCACAATTTAGTAAACAAAGTGGAAAAGTAAACTCTATAATTTCAAAACATTGGAATGTCTTATCCATGGACCCTGTCCTTAAAAAATATGTGGATTCTGGTCCTACTTTTGTATATCGTAGAGCGAGAACAATTGGATCTCATGTTTCACCAAGTGAACTCAAATCTTCTGGTCTCAAAAAAACTTTTATCACTAGGGGTTCCTTCAAATGTGGCTCTTGTAGTGCATGTAAACACATGAAGCCTGCCAAAAGTTTTTTCCAGTTTGCCTTGCCACCGCCACATGGTGTGAATATATTACCAAATAAGGAATTTAAGATTAACAGTTTTATAAATTGTAAAAGTCAATTTGTGATTTATCTAATAACATGTGGTTGTGGCAAGAGGTATGTGGGGAGGACGACTAGAGCCCTTAAGGTCAGGATGTTAGAGCATTTAAGGCTCATAAAATTGAGAGACACTAATCATCCAGTCTCAAAACATTTCACTGAATGTGGTCAGGGAGGAATTAATAATTTTTCCTTTTTGGGGATTGAATCAGTTATTTCTAAATCTAGAGGAGGTGATCATATCAACCTTCTGGACCGTAGGGAGGCGTATTGGATCTTCACTCTCCAAACGCGCTTCCCTATGGGCTTGAACATTGACTGGCAACTAACACATTTTTTGTAAACATTTTTGTGATAGACGTATTATGGTGTAATTAGTTGGTAATACAGATTAAATAAGACAATTGTCATTATATTGGACATTATATTCTTGTCATTATAACCTTTGAACCTATGCCTTATCATGCAAATATTATGCTAATATGTAAGCTTAAATTGTTCTTTGATGTATCTTGTGGATAATACTTCATATTTTATAATGGTTGTATTTCCCTGGTTCCTATGATTTAGGTACACAATCTGTGTTATGCAGTATGTATGTGTAATATGTCTTTAAATTTACTTTTCTTGCACATTTTTTTAATCATGTCTAGAGGTTTTTATTTTTAACTTTTTTTTGTATATAACTTAGTTGCAACACAGCTAGTTTTTTAATCCACCTTGTTCATGTTTTTCCTTGATATAATGGTACCCTTTATTAAGCATTAGTTTAGTTTAATATAGCTTTATTTCGTTTAAATATGCTTGTCCAGTTAGCAGCAATGTATTTTGTTCTGCTGGAATGGTCAATAAAGCTTTGTTATTGTGTTCCTATGTTTGCCCACATCCAAAATGGCCACACTGCCTTTGGTACTTCCTTTTGCCCTTAGATCGGCACTGAGTCGCTCTGTTATGACGTCATCAGGTTCTGATTTTTGGCGCGAAATGGCCCACAGGTAAGAGGGTATATAATGGATGTTATCACATTGTGTTTTATCCTTGAAAAAGAACGCTGCGACGTTCGAAATGCATTGGATGGGTCTTTTGCCACATTAAAGTGCCCTTTTAATCATTTTTTTGTTCTGGTTTTTTCCTGCTCCGTTTGTGCTGGTGCGCTTTTTGGTCTCCCTTTTCCATCCTCATCTTCATCCTGCCCATGCCCCATCCGCTTCTGAAAAACAGACACAAGAATAAAAACATCCAATGTAATGTCCCCTAACCCCTTAATCACCATAGCGGTTATTAACCGCTACAGTCATTAAGGGGTTAAACCACCATCACCCACATACCCTCCCCCACTAACCCCCCCACCCCCTGAGGCCTAACCACCCTCACCCACTACCCACAAGGGAGGCCTACCACATACCCTTGGGGCCAATACCCCGTCCCCCCAACACATACAGTACAATAATGTGCCAAATAACTATTATCCACATAGGGATAATACATTATTTGGCCATTATTAAACACATTAAATACCGTAGTAAAATAAAGAAAATTCTACTAACCTCATCAATAAGAAAGCTCCGTCGCCAGCATCATCCTTGGGGTCCGTTGCCAAAATAATAAATAGCCAATACATATCAATGACATTAACATACCAATGAACCCCTTAATCACCTTATCGGGTACTAACCTCAAAGGTAATTAAGGGGTAAAGCCATCCTGCAATGGCAACACCACTTATGCATAACATCCTCAATGAATTAAAAAGCAATTTCCTAAACAAATCTCATGTAATCATTCAATCTGAAGCCTCAAATGCCACTTAAAACATTGCATTTAAAGTGTATGCATGTAGCATAACATGTAAACTACATGTGCACACTGCAAATCAATGTTAACAATAAAATAATCCAACTAAAATAGCCTGACATCACAAGAAGTATATTATGTAATCCAATAAAGTCACCATCAATGAATTAACAGACATGAATTACATCCCTAAACAATTAAAATACCATCCATACCAATTACACAATTAACTATAGCTATCGTTACAGAGCACAAGTTCAAAACATACAAAAAAGGACACCAAAAATTACAATATACTAAAGCAAGCCTCTCCATAACCTACAGTACAGCATAGAAGCCCAACAATTACATCTCTCTAATAATAAAATACATTTAACACACATCTATGCATAGCAGCATAGCCACAATCATTTACAATACAGTAAATCAAGCTTTTACAACACTATAATTTTTTACCCTGTATGTATATATCTCTCTAGACATACATACATACATACATACATACATACAGTGGCAAGAAATGATGTACAATAAAAAAAAAACACATGAAAAAGCAAAAAAAAACACAGTTACATTAAATACATTTCTTTATTTAACTCACCATTACTTGACCCCACCGACTCCCGTTGATCAGCTTACTCACGAACCAATCCACGAACAGGAACCCATAAAATAATAAACCAGAAAATAATAAACATTAAAATAATAAAACACGACAATCCAGGGGTCTTCTAGTTGTAATCCATCTTCATCTGTATTCTTCTACCTTCTTCCGGGGTCTTCTTCCCGTCTGGTGCCACGCCCTGGTCTTCTTTCTTCAGTAGGAGGTCCTTCCTCCTCGGCGTCTGGCTTCAAAATGAGATGACATAGGTTTTTAAAGGCCTATGACGTCACATTTTCGTCATATGGTTCCCACGGCCCTGATTGGGCCGTGAAAACCATGTGTTTTGGCCGATGTAAAAAAAAATGATGACGTCACTTAAAGGCAAATAAAGCACAGCCAATCAGAATGGCTTTGCTTCAATTGCCTTTAAGATGACGTCATGAAAAGAAACATGGCCGGACTCACATAGTATGGCAGCCAATCAGAGCGTGGGAAGTCTATCCCTACTCTGATTGGCTCTAGTAGACCATGTGACAGAGGCTTGGGGAAAAACGGATATGACGTCATTGAAAACCTGTCACATGGTACTTGAACCAATCAGAGTAGGGATAGACTTCCCACGCTCTGATTGGCTGCCGTACCATGTGAGTCCGGCCATGTTTCTTTTCATGACGTCATCTTAAAGGCAATTGAAGCAAAACCATTCTGATTGGCTGTGCTTTCTTTGCCTTTAAGTGACGTCATCATTTTTTTTTACATCGGCCAAAACACATGGTTTTCAGGCCTTTAAAAGCCTATGTCGTCTCATTTTGAAGCCAGACGCCGAGGAGGAAGGACCTCCTACTGAAGAAAGAAGACCAGGGCGTGGCACCAGACGGGAAGAAGACCCCGGAAGAAGGTAGAAGAATACAGATGAAGATGGATTACAACTAGAAGACCCCTGGATTGTCGTGTTTTATTATTTTAATATTTATTATTTTCTGGTTTATTATTTTATGGGTTCCTGTTCGTGGATTGGTTCGTGAGTAAGCTGATCAACGGGAGTCGGTGGGGGCAAGTAATGGTAAGTTAAATAAAGAAATGTATTTAATGTAACTGTGTTTTTTTTTGCTTTTTCATGTGTTTTTTTTTTTTATTGTACATCATTTCTTGCCACTGTATGTATGTATGTATGTATGTATGTATGTATGTCTAGAGAGATATATACATACAGGGTAAGAAATGATATTGTTTTAAAAGCTTGCTTTGCACTATTTTAAATGATTGTGGCTATGCTGATATGCATAGATGTGTGTTAAATGTATTTTATTATTAGAGAGATGTAATTTTTGGGCTTCTATGCTGTACTGTAGGTTATGGAGAGGCTTGCTTTAGTATATTGTAATTTTTGGTGTCCTTTTTTGTATGTTTTGAACTTGTTCTCTGTAACGATAGCTATAGTTAATTGTGTAATTGGTATGGATGTTATTTTAATTGTTTAGGGATGTAATTCATGTCTGTTAATTCATTGATGGTGACTTTATTGGATTACATAATATACTTCTTGTGATGTCAGGCTATTTTAGTTGGATTATTGTATTGTTAACATTGATTTGCAGTGTGTACATGTAGTTTACATGTTATGCTACATGTATACACTGTAAATGCAATGTTTTAAGTGGCATTTGAGGCTTCAGATTGAATGATTACATGAGATTTGTTTAGGAAATTGCTTTTTAATTCATTGAGGATGTTATGCATAAGTGGTGTTGCCATTGCAGGATGGCTTCACCCCTTAATTACCTTTGAGGTTAGTACCCGATAAGGTGATTAAGGGGTTCATTGGTATGTTAATGTCATTGATATGTATTGGCTATTTATTATTTTGGCAACGGACCCCAAGGATGATGCTGGCGACGGAGCCTTCTTATTGATGAGGTTAGTAGAATTTTCTTTATTTTACTACGGTATTTAATGTGTTTAATAATGGCCAAATAATGTATTATCCCTATGTGGATAATAGATATTTGGCACATTATTGTACTGTATGTGTTGGGGGGGGGGGGTATTGGCCCCAAGGGTATGTGGTAGGCCTCCCTTGTGGGTAGTGGGTGAAGGTGGTTAGGCCTCATGGGGTGGGGGGTTTAGTGGGGGAGGGTATGTGGGTGATGGTGGGTTAACCCCTTAATGACTGTAGCGGTCAATAACCACTATGGTGATTAAGGGGTTAGGGGACATTACATTGGATGTTTTTATTCTTGTGTCTGTTTTTCAGAAGCGGATGGGGCATGGGCAGGATGAAGATGAGGATGGCCTTCATCGTGGCAGCCGCACATGGGTGAGTGCTATATGTATTTAATGTCTTTATTGTTCTGTATGTATTTTAAATGGACAACTGCACTATTATCCATTTGTGGATAATAGTCATTGTGCCCATTACTGTTTTGTATGTTAGGGGGGTATAGGTGCTGTTGGGGTCATATATATATATATATTTCTATATATATATTTAGTTAGTGTGGGGCTGGTGTGTGTATTTTTTTTATTGTGGGTAGTGGGGGTGGGTGAAGGGGGTATTAGCCCCAACGGTGGTTGTTTAGGGCTTGCGGGTGGGTAGCAGGAGGCCTTAACCCCTTCATGACCGTAGCAATATTAACCGCTACGGTCATGAAGGAGTTAAGTGCACCCGCAACCCCCCCGCAAGCCCTAAACAAACAACAAGGGCCAAATACCCCCTTCACCCACACCCGCTACCCACAATAAAGCTGGCACGGCTGTTTAACCCCTTCATTACCTTAGCGGTTAACCGCTAAGGTAATGAAGTGGGCTTTAAATGCATTTTTCCTGCCTCGGATGCATGCCGGGGGGGTTCCGGTGCTGATATTAATGGTATCAGCTCCGGAGACCCCCGGCATCAATCCCAGCCAGGATAAAGGCCTGAATTTTTTCTAAGTGCCGATCCGCCACTCATCCGCTGCCTCTGAGCTGCAACTTGCCATCTTTTTCTAGCGTGGCTGATCCGCCAGCAAAACGGTATTCTAGAGAGGCGAATAGCTCCGCTTAGCTACTCGCCTCTACTAGAATACAGCGTGGCGGAAAAAGTTGGATTTTTAGGCGGAAAGTGCCTTCTCGCCCCGCCACCGGCGGAAAAAAAAAAACCGCCAGCCAAACTGGCGTTTTTTTTGAATCTCGCCACTTTCTCGCCCCTTTCTGAATATGGATAGGCTTTTTAGGCAGGAAAGTGGCGAGAAATGCCTTTCCGCTGCTTACTGCATAGAGCCCCATGAGTCATAACTCCTTTCATTATGTTACCTCGATGTTCTAAAAATCTTTGTTTGAGACATCGTTTAGTCCTGCCCACATATTGCATACCGCATTTACATTCCAATAGATATACCACAAATGTGGTTTTGCAATTGATCATACTTTCGATGGAATAATTAAATGAGGAATGTCTGGAGGTGAATGATGTAATACCATTGGTAATATATTTGCATGTTATACACCTACCTCCACAATTAAAATGTCCTACAATGGGCTTTAACATTTGATTAAGTACAGGGACACGTGAGACCGTTTTTAATTTTGAGGGTGCTAACGCATTTTTAGGGTTTTGGCACATCTATATTTAGGTCTGTTATTAATGGTTTTAGCTAAAATTGGATCGCATTGAAGAATATTCCAATGTTTGCCTATTATGTCATTAATCTGTTTGGATGCAGTATTAAACTTAGTAATAAAAAGTACTTTGTTTTTATTATTATTTTTTTGTGTAATCTTTCTCTCATTCTTATTTGTTAATGTGTCTACTCTTTCAGTGGCCATGCTGTTCTGCCATTCTGAATAAATGCAGTATGAAAGATGTGTGCAAGAAGGATGTTTGTGCAGTCGCTCTCAGTAGAAATTAGCCCCCACCAATTCTGAGAAATTTTTAGCAACCATAATATACTAGTAGTCATAGAAGAGCAGTGTGAATAGTAATTTTGAAATTGGTAATGGGTTTTGTAGTAATAGTCAACCTGGTAAACAGAAAAGATATTATACCAGCCACATATATATATATATATATATATATATATATATATTTCTCTATAAATAAGAACTCCTGTGAGCATATATTTCTCCCACCCCGTGTTCTGCGCTCATATTTCTCTCTGACCCCCCAAAACCTGCACCACTAGTTCAGTACGACAAAGTATATCAACAATATAAAGAAATAGTAGTTGTCATGTTATGACAAAATGAGGGAATTGATAATGTGTATTTTATATGTGGTACTCCATATCGATTTATAAAGTTAAGTTGTTTTTCTGTTGTTCACCTTTGTCCCATATATGCCCCATCTATGTTGGATGAATGCCAAGTATGTGTTCAGATGGCAGTTCCTGTAAAAGCAGGAAGTCTGGACACATACGCAATTTCAAATTGTGCTATCTCAGCATTCAGTTTCCGAAGTCTCTAGTCAGAATTTATGACTTCATTCAAAGACAGACTGTTGTGACTTTTAGATAAGGAGTTAATGTCAGAATATGGGAAGTAAGTTTTCTGAACGTATACTCGCACGCTTGCTTAGCTATATAACCACTGATGTAACCAAGAATAAACTAGGAGAGGTTTTTGACAATGAACACTCGTGTTGTCTGACTCAATTACTTTCTCCTCCGAGCGCTCGTATTCTTTCCCAGTACAGCACCTTAGGAGTGGTAAAGGCCTCTCGAGAGGGTCTTCCGTGTTGAAGGGGACAGTTCCTACTTATGCTGAAGTAGAGGAAAAATGTAAAATTTAATTCTACAACATACTGTAGTGTAAAAATGTAGTAGTATTTAATGCAACATTACATAGTGCAAAAATGTAGGTTTTGAAGTCATCATATATAGGAAATATTATTGAACATGCAGAACTCTTTTTTTTACAGAATTGAACACAACATGATCTGTTTGAAACAGTAACAAAATATAGATCTTACACTCAGTTCTATAATAAATATTACATGCTCAATATATGGTAGTGAGCAAAACACCTAATGAATGTAGGCATTACAATAGCATGCAGAGTTTTATCCAACCCTTAAATGACATGAATATACTACAGTACAATGTTAAGCAATATGTATTAGTAAACAACAGCATAGTGTAGACAGCACAAAATAAGAAAAATATGCAAGTCATTATAGAGAAAATCCTGATGGTGGTGGTGCGACGGGAACTAAAGGGACCCGAATTCCCTAAGGGATAATCATACACAAAAACAGCAAAAGTTCCCAGAACTCACACAAAAAGAGAAGAAACACGGTGAGGAATGTCATACATTTTACTGATAATGAATATCACTAGTACTGTAAATGACAATATATAACACAATTGCATATATAAAGTGCAAAGAAATGCACAGCATGAATTATCAGACTCAACTGAAGATGGAGCTAGTTACCAAACACAGGAGTTAAAGGGAGGGGATAGAGAAAAGGGGAATTACAAATCAGGGGGGAGGGGAGAACACAATGAGGAAAATAGGGTAGTGAAAGGGAAAAAAGGGGAGGGGGTGGTCAATGAAATGAACAATGGAAAAAACAATCAAGGGGGGCAGCCTTTTGAGGGGTTAGCCCCATGTCATTTCCCAGAATCCATTGCTGCAGTGCAAGGACATAGTATGCTAGGACATAATGGTGAAAGACAGGGCTGCATACCTGTCTGAGACTTGAATGTCCTCACAATTGATATTCTAATTTTCTGTATGTTATATGGTGTTGGATTTTTGCCACTTTTTTAAACAACCATAACTTATTTAAGATAGGATAACTAAAAAGCAAAAGAGGATTAATTGAAGAGTGACAAGGTCAATGGTCCAAAGGTTCTGATATTGGTTCAAAGATATTTTTACTTTGAATCTGGTGCTGATAGTTACAGCATCATTTGCTCTAGTGCTGCACCTGGAAGATTTTGATATGTAACTCCCTTATTTCTCTGACTAGTGAAATGAAATGAATTAGAAATGTATTGCTGGATAAAATAAACTTGGATCTCATTCACATTTTTTGGGGGAAAACAAAACTGTTCTCATTGACTCTGCACAGTATAAGTTAGAAAATGATTTTTTTTAACTTTTTTTAAAATATGTTTTTGTAAACGAGCAAACACATATTATCAATGTCAAAATAAAAAACATTTATGCCTTGCTTCGTGTAAATGTTACAAAATGCAACAATGAAAAATGTGTTACATTTTGAAGCTTAAAAGGGAGTCTGAATAAACAAGATAATACTGTATATAAAACTGTCAACTTTAAAATAAAATACATTATATTTATAACAGTAATGTACAGACTTCCTAAAAAAAAGAGAGAAACACTCTTCTGCTGAAAAACTGAGAATAGCACAAAAGTAAATTGTAATTCTTATTTTCCACTAATGCTGCATTTTCACATATTCTTTTCTTAGTCACATTTTTATTGTGGTGAAAGCATTCCTATGCTTAGGCCATGACAGATTTCCAATGAGGGAGAACAGCTGCAACACAAATAGCCCATAATTAATGGTGACAGGTTATTGTCATTGGCAATGGCTTCATGGTACAGTCAAATGAAAACTTTATGCCTCATGAATTTTTCATAAATTCAGCACTGTAAGATAGTTTAAGTGATGTTTTTGAGCTTAATGAGTTCCTTTAGCACATGCTGTAAGATACTGCTAAAACACAGCTTTCCCAATTTACTCAATAACAATAGGGAAATGGCTCATATTTGTGACACAAACATACTTCTTGTAAAGCTAAAGTCCAAATGTATACACATTGTTGGAGAGAGCCGCTTTCTTTTAGTTGTCTAAATGTAAATAAAGCACATCTGCCAAACCATATTACTGTATGTTCACACCACTTGGAGCAGACCTTAGCAGAAGGAACAGTATTCTAGTATAAGTAAACACATCTTCCCCCAAAATATCATTCATATTATCATGCAATTAACGCATGTCAACTCATCTGCTGATTATTCTCTTCTTTCCCACATGCTGCTTTGAGAAGCTCACATTAGCCAAGATTCACTAAAGGCTGTTAAATTAGCGCTAATATTCAGCTTTCTAAAAAAAAAAATTGATGTATATTTGCATGATAACCATTTGTTAATTAAATCTTTTACATGTGGCTTTTTGGCGGTAATTTAGGAGAACTGCGTTAGTCAAAAATCCACATGCAAATTCAATACGTCTACCATAATGCTAGATGGCTCGATATTTTGATGTGTTATCCAGAGAGGTTTATGAAATCCCAGATAAGACCTGCTGAAAAAAGATGCATTGAGATGAAGAAACGAATAGATCCTATCAAAATATGTGAATCAAGCATATCCTATGTATATCATCAATTTAACAGGTAAGGCTACTTTTGTAACTCAACCCACATTACGTATGCCATATCAGCTGGATAATCTATCTTTATTTTACAAACAGACAGACAGATTCAGAAATGTATATATACATAAATATTCTGACTTTGAAGACTTAGCAATACTGTAAAAGAGTGAGTGAAATTCAACTGAAATACATGCAGAAATGGCAAGTGTTACATGAATGCTGAGCATTGAGAATGACTGACTAGAGATGAAAAAATGAAGCAATTCAGCATGGATATCCTGGATATGTCTCAGCTGTACCTTTCAAGGAAATGGCAGTGTGGGTTGATTTCAAAGACATTCTGTATGTGACTAATGATGTTACGCCTATCACTTCAAATGACATAAGGCACAACAATATCCATCCATAAAGTGGATGGATATGAGGCAAACCCAATTAATGAAAAAAAGACATTCACTATTAAGTTTTCCATATTTTGTGCAATATTGCATGTCATTAAAATATTAATCCGTCATATATCCAAATGTAATAATCTGAATGTTAATTTGAATGTTGTATATCACTTATAAAAAGTATTTGCATGTCCTTTTTTAGGTAAAGAGGTTACATTTTAATACTTCTTATCAAGTTATGAAGTCACAATGTACCAATTAGTAACAATACAGGTAATGGTTATACTGACCATTTTTGTTTAAAGAAAATAAATAAAATTAGAAAGTGCATCATGTGTTCATTAACACCGTAAAATGTGACATACTTTACTATGATTAATGACACTTAAAAAACAGGGGTCTTAGAAAATACAGGTATATAAAGTGTACTGTATGCACTGTAGTTTTTAAGCAAATGACACAACTGGGGTTTATTAAGGAGGAAGATGTATGATGCAGTGAGTGTAGGAACATTTAAAGCCTTAAAAAAAACAAAATAAAAGTGTAACAGGGGAGTTATCCCAGTTCAGGAAATGTGCCTCTAATCCAGCAGTGTGGTGGTTAACTGCTGGTAGTCAATTATCCAACACCACCTGCCTGATTAGCTTCTTAGAAAAGCCTGTCTTTTGAGACAGGAAGGGAGATTGTACCTGAGTCTCACAACTTGTGAGACTGACCACGGGGACAGATGTCTTGAGCCTGCCAGAAGAAACAGCAGAGTTTCTTTCAAGACACAATGCTGACAGAACCTGATAAAAGGCAGCAACCCAGGAAACAGAGAAGCCTTCCCCACTACAGCTACCAGAGAGACAGATAAGACTTTCTTTTGGAACTATTATGTATCTGTATATATGTTTATATTTGGGGCTAGTGAATAGCTTAGCTAACCAACCCAGTCAGAGAGGGCTGAGCTACATGTGTAGATAGTCTCCAAAGCGGAGATAGGTTTTTGTTTGGCTTATTTGCATATGTTTTGCTGTGTTAAGGAAACAGGCGCAATAAAAGCCTTATTTAATTTCACCTTATCAAGTCTCCCTTGCATACCTCTACGCACGTCCTCCTATAAAAAGTTATTTAAAAGGTCCATCCCACTAATTATTACCAATTGCAATTGAAAACACTTTGCAATAAACTATAATATACACCACATTTAAAGGTTTTTTTCATATAGTGAATATTTGAGGAAATTGTACATTAAGGTTCAAAATCATTACAATTAACAACAGCACAATATCACAGATTATAACTAGACATACAGATGAAACTTCTGGTTTTAGGCCACTTGCCAAGGAAAATCTGTTGCCATCTTGCAGTAACTCGTGAGATGGTCCACAGAAGTCTGTAATGGCCCATCGGAATAACACAGCAGGGAATTCTGTGTTTGAATGGGACTCGCAGCCTGGTACATTCACACAGCTTGAGTGTCATTCAAATGCAGGGCCCCCGAGGTGTTAATCAGATGGGCCATTAGTCTGGCTGCAGAAATCTCGTAGCATTGGATGGATTTTAGTGCAGAATTCTCAAGGCAAGCAGTCTACACGAGCAGTTGAAGCTGTACTGCTTTTTTAAGGTTCAATAAGGATCTAATACCGGAGTGAATAATGTAGAAAAGCTCAAGTGCAGTAAAGGTAATTTGCAAAGCAATTAAAGAAGAACATCAAGCCAAGGCACAGGGGACGGGCATGAATGTGAGTGTTAATAGTAGTAGCTGAGTCTGCCCCAGTGTCATCCCAGATCCCACCCATTGCAGATATCACCAATCCCATACATAATGAAATTTAATAGCACTAGAGTAGTGTTCACTGCTATGATCATTTAACTTTTTATTTGGTATCAATCTGTAAGGGACCCAAGTAAGCTAGCACACATATAGCTTTTTCAGACACCAAAGTAACATTATTAGTGTTTGGCTTGTTAAATGTATGTCCTGTCTGGTCCATCTGTAACAAAAGCGCAGGAGGGAGGGCCCAAAAACACATTCACTTTATTTTAATTTCTCGCCTCTAATTAACTAGAGTCTAGTGAGAGAGAATATCAGTGAGAAGTGAGTGCCTCAAAGAGAAAAGTGAAGCTGCAGCTAGCTAAACTAATTAACTGACTTGACAGTTGCCACCAGTGCCATCTTACCAATGTCATATATATTATCACCACCAACACCACTCACAACTAGTGTCCATTGGTCATGACCACACTACCCTCAACATTCATGCCAGTTGCCAATGGCATAATTAAAACATTGTGTTGGGGACCAATCATGCTAGGACTCATTTACAGTAGCATTGCCAGCCACACACAAAACATCCTTATTGGCGTGTTGAGTGTATATCCTAAGTTATGGATCTATCTGTAACACAAGGGTGGGTGGGAAGGCCCAAGGACAAACTCATTTTATTTTCATTCTTCACCTGTGATGAGAGAACCTTATTATACTGTAGGTGTGGGGTCATTTTGTGTAAAAGGGAAAATTTGTCAGAAGTGAATCTCTGCATATGTTCCAGTGTTTACCGCTTTAATATGAGGAAGACGTCTTAATAGTTACTGTTGCGGCCGGGCTGAGTCTAATGCGGCTGCCCCCGCAGTTTAAAAATAGCGCGGGCGGCGCGCGGCAGTCATCGGCCGAAAACCGGCCGGTTTTCCCGCGCCTTGGGCGCTTTCAATAGTAAGCACGAGAAACTCCGTTTTTAAACAGACAGACCCGCGGCTAGCCCGCTATGCACCCGGCGAAAATTAGATTCAGCCCGGCCGCATCAGTAAAGGTGGGTAGAGCATGCTTGGAAACAGGGAGGAAGGGTCATAGACCATCAAATAATGGTTTACCAATTGGGTTTGAGCTTACAGGGGTTGTGTATGTATATATACATATACATACACAATGGAAATGGAAATATTACTGTATTGGATATATATATATATATATATATATATATATATAAAATAATACTGAGTAAAGTTATGGTGAGTAAAAAAAGTGACAAAAACCCTCCACAGGAAAGCAAATATGCAAATATAGCTGTATGCTCATCTGCATGTCTTAGGCAGGTCTGCAACCCCGCCTTTCCCCATTATCACCCAGCATACAGCACTTCCACTGCAGCAAGGGATTCTGGGAAATGACATGCAAATGAGCACACAGTGTCACTTTTTGCCTCAATAACCATTTTTAACATGGTTCCCTATAGGCTTAAGCTTGCTGCATAGTCACAGCTTTGAGCACAGCCAGGGTGTATATATATATATATGAACAACAAGAAAAGAAAGCGCCCGATCCTAGTGCAGCATGAAAAAATACAATTTTATAAAAATGAATAGAACCAACAAATGCAAACTCACAAACAAATGAAAAATAAAAGCATGTAATGAGAATTACAATTAATTTAATACATGTCGTATATATGAACAGTTTTTGGATCTTCATAGACTACTATCGATAAAATACATATATATATATACATATATACCACATGTATTAAATGAATTGTAATTTGATTTTATGTATTTGATATTATTATTTATTTATTAATTTTTGATCTAGTATACTAATTGTTGATGTAAGGTTGTCATGTATTATGAACAGGATACTGATTGTCTTCTTTTAATGTGTGTTCCTTTAACCAATACAATTCAGTTGTTTTTATTTTAGTAATTTAGGTACTAATTGGTTGATTGACTCATAACTATATAAATAGTCTGACGTAGATTAGTCAGATACCCCTGATGAAATCACAGTAGAGTGAAGAAACGTGTAGGGAAGAGCGTTTTCTAGCTGCTGCTACACTGCTGGTATATTTTTATACTCATTCAATACTGCCCATTCACCAAGGACCACTTGTGGGACATTAGAGAGACTTTTCTGATCAGCCCTTGCGTTGTGGGGTCACGAGCAGCAGACCTCATATCTGGAATACACTGATAGTGTGGAGGACTTCCGGGTCACACTGTGGCGGTCTCATTCCTGTATCCCCTGTTGGATGTCGGTTCGGAAGAGCTGGGACTACACAGACGGAGAGATTGGCGCGCTAACAGAGGCACATCGTGGGCGGTTGGCGAATGAGTATACTCATTACATGCTTTTATTTTTCATTTGTTTGTGAGTTTGCATTTGTTGGTTTTATTCATTTTTATTAAATTGTATTTTTTCATGCTGCACTAGGATCGGGCGCTTTCTTTTCTTGTTGTTCGCAGATTTCTGGGAGTTCATTGGTCCTTGCGGAGAGCAGCCAGATCCTAGTTATGGACCCTTGGTTTGGTTGATATATATATATATTTTTTCTCATCTCACATTTTTATTTTTATTTTTATACACATATATGTGTTTATTTTTATTTTTTCTATATTTTTTTTCTATCAATCTATTCAATAGTATTGTAGTACCATCCAGGAGGGTTTTGATTTGTGCAACAGTAGAATCATTTTACACTAATGCACTTTCACAGTCATTATATTGTCATATTGGTAGCATTTTTATAAGCAGCTTTTTAACCATTGGCACATAGCATTTAATCATCATCATATTGTGTGTAATATTTTTAATAGTGTGAGTCAATCAGCCATTTTATTGATTTATTAGCCTTTGCCAATTCCTTATTGTTCATACAAACTTAGTATATCCATTTTGTGTATTATAGTGTGAGTATACACCTAAGGAGCGCAGTCTTTTCCTTTTTGTATATATATATATATATATATATATATATATATATATATATATATATATATAGATATAGATATAGATATAGATATAGATATAGATAGATAGATAGATAGATAGATAGATAGATAGATAGATAGATAGATAGATAGATAGATAGATAGATAGATAGATAGATATACATATATAGATATGTGATAAAAAATCACTGGCACTCCAATAGAAATTCAATAATGAATAGGTGCATGTCCCATATAAATAATAAAAGTATACATTACCGCATAGCAGCAAAAAGGAGACAGCACTCAGGTGAATGAAAATTAATGTATTAAATACAGCACATAACTCCAACGTCCAACTCCATGCCTATACTCCTATTGGGGAATCCAAGTCACACTCTTCACTTTACCCTAACTGTGTATTGGGTGTTCTTTATTCCACATTTTTGCAGGTCCGTATATTGTATATTTATGTAGTCCTACAGACAGCATGTTCCTTTATTTGACCGCACTTTGTGCCTTCAGCAGTACTGGTACACTAGGGGTTAACTAGCAACCTATGTTTATCCATGCCGCATGTGATGCCAGCAGGTGTATTATGGGTTACCCGACTGGGATTACAGCGGGTTCCATCTGCCATAGGATTCTACAGATATACGCATGCTAGTATCTTTTATTCTTAGGTGCTGTTTAGGAATATATTCATCACTGCTACAGCACAAAGACATTTGCAGTGGTGTATCTGTACACGTGCAGTACACATGACTACCACTGGTGTCTGCTGCCTTTAAAGAGTTGAGCACACATGTGGTTGCTTTGACAACCGGGCCTGCTGATGCAGCATCAGTTTGTTTACATGCAATCACACTGACAGCTTGGGTTTGATCATGTGACTTGGATTCCCCAATAGGAGTATAGGCATGGAGTTGGAGCATGATCTAATTAGATTGTTTTATGCACTGCTGTTTTGTCGCCCGATGATGATGCTTTTTGATGTGGAGATGTTTATGTCACTGTTGGGGTATATAAGTCACTCACTGTCCTGTGTCTGTTGCACCACCCTGAGGAAGATCCCCCTGTGGGATCGAAACGTTGGAGTTATGTGCTGTATTTAATACATTAATTTTCATTCACCTGAGTGCTGTCTCCTTTTTGCTGCTATGCAGTAATGTATACTTTTACATAGATAGATAGATAGATAGATAGATAGATAGATAGATAGATAGATAGATAGATAGAAGCAGCGTTTGAAGCACGAGATCAGGAGACAGCACTCTGGTAAGTTTGATCACAAGTTTTGATATTGAAAAAAAGACACATAAACCGACATTTCGGTAACCCCGTCAGTTTATGTGTCTTTTTTTCAATATCAAAACTTGTGCAAACTTACCAGAGTGCTGTCTCCTGATCTCGTGCTTCAAACGGTATTGTATGGTTTATTATTGCTTTATGGGACAAGCACCCAAATTTTCTACTTGCTAGTGGAGTGTCGGTTGCTTTTTTGGATTATATATATAACAATGCACTTCTTTCTTTATTATTAATTAACACTGTTAGATCATTTTGGTAAATTTAATAGAATGGCTGGTAACTATATATTCCTCTCTTGTGGTAGTATACCGTCCAATATACAATCAGGTATTATATATCCAGTTTCTGTTGTTCCCTGAGCTATGTAAGATAATATACTGCTTATATAGAGTCTATTAATTCTCTTCTAATAAGAGTTGTGAATAATGTTAAGAATAAGTGATTTAAGGTGCGAGTAAGCCTTAAGCCAATCTGTCGTTAATCTGTCAATTGATTGAATTGAACAAAATAGGTAGCCTATTATTTTAATGTTCTCATTTGAACATTTATCATCCCCCCTTTTTTCAACTTAAATAAAACAAATCTGTATTATACAATATGATAATCCAGATTAGATATTATTTGTTCCTTTAAACAATCTATTAAATCCAACTAGTCTAATAATGTTATCCTTTCTATGCAATAAAGATACTATTAAGTGCCCAATATAAGTATTCCATAACAGTGGGCAAATTAATGGACAAATCATCATTAATTGGTTAGTTATCTAATTAAACAAATCCATTATGGCAGAATGTATTAACTATGAAATTTTGGGAATCTCTATATTAATGTTTAAAGTTGTACTAATTTATGTTTAATGTTTATGCAATGTGTCCTTGAATATTAGGTGCCATGACGAAATTGACTGATTAGGTTATCATTCAACCAATTCAGACATAAGCCAATCAATCATGAGAGGTAGATATAAATACCCAGGTAGGGAGAGGTTTAGGTTAGTAGCCCCTGACGAAGCCCAAGTGGAGAAACGCGTAGGGCATGCGCATTGGTGGAGCAGACAGAGACCCACTGCAGAGAAACCCCCGGCACCGGAGCAGAAGCCGTGACAGAAGGACTGTGGAAGACGAACTCTCGCGAGAGTTGGAGCCGACACACGTGATGCGGAAGGACTCTGGCATACCAGCCGTGCAGTGGACCGGCGTTTCTGTGCTATGAGTGTGAGAGACTCAGTTTAAACTCTCAACTGCTCTGATCCGATTCAACACATGTGAGTGGGATACCAACTGTTGTTTTTAGATAGGAATTTTATTAAAGGTTTTACACTATATTCCTTTTTCTCCTATATTACTCTCCTCCCCTCTCCCTCTCCCCCCCTCCCCCCCTGCGTGATCCATTCCGTGACAAGACACCTTCCAGCAGCAGAATGATGATGAAGCTGTGAAAATTGTTTGAATAATCGTGTGCAGTCTAAGAAATCTAAGACGAAATTGAAGTTCATCAGTAGCAGAGTTCCTGAGTCCCACTGTGGATTAAAGGCTTTAAATTGCTGACAAACGGTAATTGCATATCTTACCACCTAAGTCCTGATTGTTTTGACATACTGCCCTATGATATTTTTCTCCCCTCCCTCTTCTCTTCCTTTCCTTGCTATTTGCGCCTAGGTCACTTCTTCTCTGTGTACTCTATTGCGGCAGGTGTGGAGCCGTGGACCCAATTGGCAGCATTCTGTAGGGTTAGTGGTTCAAAGGGTTTATCATCTCTCAGTTGATTGATTGGCAAGGTGTATAGTTTATATACTCTACATCTAACTAAGTGTTTGGTGTTTGCGCTGTTGTATCTTGTTCTCTTTATATATATATATATATATATATATATATATATATATATATACAATGGTTGACAAATCACCAAAAAATCTACTCGCCACACAAAAAAATCTATTCGCCACCTAGTACCAAACGTTTGCTGCTTGGGCCAATATTTACTCGCCCGTGGGTTAAATCCACTCGCCCGGGGCGAGCAAATGTATAGGTTTGTCGAACACTGTACATACGCAGTAAATGGAACTATTACTGTATGCTCATTTGCATGTCTTAGACAGGTCTGTAAGCCTCCCTTTCACCATTATCACCCAGCACACAGTGCTTCCACTGCAGCAAGGGATTTTGGGAAATGACATTCAAATGAGAACACAGTGCCACCTTTTGCTTCAAAACCATATAACATGATCCCCTGTAAGCTTATGCTTGTTGCATTTCACAGCTTTGAGCACAGCCTACATACACACATCACACTAATTATAGCATTAAAAAAAAAACGGAACATGCAAAAGATAGAGCGGCGTTTTGGACGTCCTGTTCCTTTATCAATCTCTAGTAGAGCTTGATAAAGGATCAGGAGGTCCAAAATGTTGCTCTATCTTTTGCATGTACCTGTTTTTTTGATGCAATAAATATCTGTTCTATCATCAGTGAGTGCTGCAGATCTGTCTTTTCGTGTATCTATTTTGGAGCTGGATGGTGATCATGGCCACTATATGAGCATCCTGCCTTAACAAGCTAAGTATTTTTTTGTTTTTCTCTGTATATGTTTTTCATTTAGAGTGCCCGTGTATGTGTGTATGTGTGTATGTGTGTATGTATGTATGTGTGTGTGTGTGTGTGTGTGTGTGTGTGTGTGTGTGTGTGTGTGTGTGTGTGTGTGTGTGTGTGTGTGTGTGTGTATAGTACAAAAAAACACAAAAGGCGCAAATCAGAGACACAGGTGCATGGATATACAACACCTGAAGGATAAATACGTGAACAAGTCCTATATTCGAATTCCACAATGAGATGTACCTATAGAATAGGAGGATCCAAAGCGCACTCGCATCCAGATGATATAAAAATAAAGATAAGAGAGAAAACACAATAGTGTAATTCTGTATGTATTCAATATAGATAGAGATGGTAATGCAATCACATTTAGTAAAGAAAAACAGGCATCTCGGTTAATCAGTTTAACCAAACTGTAGTAGGGAAACGTCAGGAGTCAGGATACTTCTTATATGGTCTCTGATGGCAGGATATTTCCAATTTCTCCCAGGCTCACAGGCAGCAGGATATTATGCAGATATAGAGAAATAGACACACATAGTGTAATACTGTATAAATAGATATAATTTCTATAACCATATAGTGTATCAACTCACATTGTGTGTATAAGTAATATGCCTTTAGGTTGTTAAAGTAACCAACTTTTGATGTCGTCTGGAATCACAGGGCAAATCCCAGGCAAAAAGAGGAAAAGGGTGCAGGAAAAGGTAAAACAAGCTTTATATAAATAAAAAGCACTTACAGAGCTGAAAACATGAAATTGACCCAAGGTAGTCCAAAAAATGTAACCCCACTCTCAGTAAAACCTAGTGCTGGCCATGCACCCAGGAATACCACCCTGAGGGGGTACAGAGCTTCAGACAGCTCCTCAAAGTCTGTAGATAGTCAGCAGCTGGCTCTAGAAGATTGCCTCAACGCGTTTCATCCGAAACGACTTCTTCAGGGGGCTGAAGAATGTACCTATAAATGGAAAAGATACCTATATGGTAAAGTATGTTTATGAATAAAATTATTGCGCAAGCATTAATACAATATAATAATACAATATACAAATATTATATAAAAATTATATAAAAATGATCTAATACAATTGAACATATATATAAATTCAAAAGACAAGAAATGGAACTGAATGACACATTTTAATACATCAAATATAATAAAAAATAGTCAGAATTAAATGTAAGTGGAAAAGACCAAACCTTGCTAGTAGCTGGAAATTTCTAAATTATATTAATTATATTATATTGCACCATAGCCATGCTGAGACCAGCTATTTTGGTCTTCCCTCATCCCCATCAATAGATTAGCATAGCTATGGGAAAACATAGTGCCCATCGCCGTGCCCTTAATCTGTAAAAATAATTCTTGGGTAGAACCACAGGAAAATTAAAATTATGTTTTGCCGAGCATATTACTAATATACAAAAAAGGATTTATGCAACATAATTTGGCCAAGCATTTTGCTGAATATCATTACAAAGATCCTGCAGGAATTATTTTTATTGGAATAGACAAACTGCTATATAACTGGAGAGGAGGCAATACCATCAACGCAATATCTAAACTTGAGACCAGATGGATACATACATTGAAAACTCTTGTTCCACTAGGTCTCAATGTGGATGTTGATTTAGGTTCCTTCCTTATTTAATATAATTTAGAAATTTCCAGCTACTAGCAAGGTTTGGTCTTTTCCACTTACTTTAATTCTGACTATTTTTTATTATATTTGATGTATAAAATTGAGTCTTTCGGTTCCATTTCTTGTCTTTTGAATTTGTATATATGTTAAATTGTATTAGATCATTTTTCTATAATTTTTATTTAATATTTGTATATTTTATATAAATACCAGGTTCTTAACTGTTTTATTTTCTATTTTAATTGGCTTAGCACCTGATTATCTTAGTAGAGAGACTAGTTCTAATTTGCATAGCCTATCAGGACCTTGCAATCTATTATTTATGATGTTCAGGTGATGTCTGAGTCATGCCCCAGAAGAAGTCTAAACTCAGACGAAACTAGTAGGGTGAGAGTCTCTTAGTAGATCTCCCTATTTTCTGTTATATTCAGGACTTTTAACTGTCTTTCTATTTGCGGAAAAGCCTTATGTAAAGGCTATTGGGACTGTTAGATCAATCTCGGAATTGAGCCCTGTGGCTAATTTCACCGAGTGAATGGAGCCAGCGGTATCCCCATTTAGGGGAGGGATGTCACCATCAGAGGACCAGCGCAAATGCTGATTACAGCTGAGCAGTGAAGCTTCCGCGTCCGAGCACACAGACAGAGTGAGCGGTTCTTGAGATTATCAGCCCCTTTGATGCAGCGATCTGAAAGCATTTGACTGATATGCCTGTTATTTCTGCTACATTGTAAGGAGCCTCTGTTGCTTGCGCAATAATTTTATTCATAAACGTACTTCACAATATTGGTATATTTTTCATTTATAGGTACATCTCATTGTAGAATTCGAATATAGGACTTGTTCACGAATTTATCCTTCAGGTGTTGTATATCCATGCACCTGTGTCTCTGATTTGCGTCTTTTGTACTTTGTATTTTCTTTGGGGTGGTGTACACCCATTACATTGTGGCAGCAGTCATAGACATCATTGCAACCCTATTTTAAATCAGTTTTGCGCACCTTATACTTTTTCTTTTTATAATATATATATATATATATATATATATATATATGGAAAAAAGAACAAAAAAGAAACAGGCGCACACCTAGTGCATTACCACAATAAAAATGTATTGGATGAACATAAAATCTAACAAATGGCCACTCACAAGGATACAGCAAATAAAAGCATGTATGAGATAGGCTCTCATGTGCCTTGCAGCTCAGTCACCAGCGTCCGTCCGCAATCAGTGGCGTCGTCACGTGGATCAGCCTCGCGAACCGGAACCGGAAGAGGGGTCTTTCAACTTCAGTGCTCCACCAAATCGGTCCCTCCGGGAAACAGGCACCCCAGATGTATAATAGTACAAGGTAGCAAGCCGGGAGAGCAGCACACGGGAGCCAAAAGTTCTCAGTCAACCTGCATCAGTGTTTGTGGGCAAATGGCGGCCGGACTCTAGCCACGCCCTACGCGTTTCGTCATCAAATGGCGACTTCTTCAGGGGATACCCTTCAAGCATATGTCCTTAGTATTTATAGGGAGGTTAACAGCAGGTAGCCAATAAAGCTTAATTGAATTTAAAGCAATCAATTGAATCAATTACACATATGTATAATTAGAACAAGTAAAATCAATTTCTAAATATTTTGAGGACCCCATCGATGTCCAAAGAGTAACATGCAAATTATATATTGAAACAACATAACTGATGTTCTGAATGTGCTTGATATTGTTGATGATATGAATACAATTAATAAGTGGAATATGACAAGCTGAATCAATAGACAAACAGCACTACAAGGTGCATAGTAATTAATTATAAGGATTAATTGCATTCAGACAATCTAGAGAGTATATTTGAATAGAACTATTTATATGTTTAGTAGAGTCAGATCTATTGCACTTGATTATTAGTGACATCTCAACTAGGGAGAACACAAATGAATGAACATAGTATATGGACAGCTATATAAATTAGCAATAAACATTTTCATTTAAATCAATGACACCCAACAAAACAGCAAGTAGTTACCTGGTATGTTATCAGGGTATTAACCCATTATTGGAATGTCAGTGGGGAGTCAGAAGAAGTAGATGAGATGGATCCAAAAGCAAGGACAGATAAAACGAAGGCGACAGTGACTTAAACTAATATGAAAGTATTAAGCAATTTAATATGAGTGCTGTGTTCTAATAAATATGATAATGGATTATGTGTTGTGTGCATCAATGTGAATAATAGATAATAAAGTGTATGTGAGTGATGTGAAAAACAAAATAATGTAAATAGTGAATTATGTATATACTAAAATATATGTAATGAATTAAAATAATGAAATAAAATTATAATATATAAAAAATGTAATGATAAAATAAAAATGAAAAATAAATGTAATTGAAAATGGAAATGAAAATGTCAATGTGAAAAGTGAATAAAAATGTAAAAAATGTATAAATAAAATAAAATAAAAATAAAAATAGATAAAGAATAAAATGAATCAAAAACTAATATAGAATATTGACCATTTGTGGAGATGAATCGTGACAGACACGAAAGCTGACTGACCCCTTGAATAAGTGAATAGGAACACAATGACCAGACAGAAGACCATAGCCCAGAGGGAATGCTTAGCATTCAGACCAGACCTCTGGAGAACACCTTTTAGAGGTGTTCAAACTATGGTACTAATGTCAATATGGTCATTGTGTCCCTTAGGATAGGTTGTATCCAAAATGTACATCCAATATGTTTCTCGGGTACATAGCTTCTGAAAGCGATCACCTCCCATGTATGAGGGGGGGATGAATTCAATACCCATGACAGAAAGGGATTTGGGATTTTTGTTGTGACTAGTACAAAAGTGACGGGAGAGGCTGTGTGTTTGACACCCATTAATAATGTTCCGCCGATGATCTAAGAACCGTGTACTAAGGGCTCTAGATGTACGGCCTATATATTGGGTGCCACATTCACATGAGATAAGATACACAACGTATTCTGTTAAACAATTTATATGGTCTTTTATTTCATATGATGTACCATTTGAATGTGATGTGAACTTGTTAGATTTTGTCAAATGTTTGCAGGTTAAACACCGGCCTCTTCCACAACTAACATTTCCCTCCCTTAGAGCCATATTCTGATTGGTAATCTTCTTGGTTTTAAGTTTACTTGGTGCCAGTATTGTTTTAATGCTCCTCGCCTTTCTGAATACAGTTGGAGCATATTCTGGTACTAGGTGACCAATAACAGGATCATTGCGTATAATTTTCCAATGACAATTTAAAATATTTCTAATTTGGTGAGCAGATTGATTAAATTGTGTAATGAATTTTGGTGCATTATTTGATTTATATTCCTTTTTTCTGCTTATACACAATGATTCAGATTTATTTTTTGATTTTTCCAAAAGTGTCTCTCTTTTAATAAGACCTGCACCCTGAAAAGCTTTGTTAACAACAGAGGCATCATAACCCTTTTCCAAAAACTTCTTTGATAGATCTTTCCCCTGTGATGCAAAGTCAGAGTCCTCTGAGCAGTTGCGCCTGATTCTGTAAAACTGGCTCTTGGGCACGTTATTTAGCCACTTTTTATAGTGGTTACTGCCATAATGTAAATAGCTGTTGGCTGACACTGATTTGAAGTGTGTTCTTGTTTGAATCTGATTTTCTGTGCCAATGAAAAGTTCTAAATCCAGAAAGACAATTGTGCTAGGGTGTACAGTATGTGTAAATTTAAGGCCCATCTCATTGATGTTAAAGGATGACAGAATCTCCTCCAGGATATCCCTATCACCATCCCAAATAAAGATAATATCATCTATGAAACGGCCATAGTATACCAGACCACCCCTCAGACTAGCATTCTCCCAAACATGGGTTCTCTCCCACAGACCCATGTAGAGATTAGCATAGCTGGGGGCAAATCTGGTACCCATAGCCATTCCACAGATTTGTAAATAATATGTGTCTTCAAATAAAAAGTAGTTGTGACTTAAAATAAATTGAATGCATGCCAAGAGAAAAGTTTTTTGTGAAGGGTGAAGATTGGTGTCTAATTCAAAAAAGTGATTAATAGCCTGGATACCTTTGGTGTGATCAATACAAGTGTAAAGTGAGGATACATCGCATGTAATCCAGTGAAAGGTATCCTTCCAAATAATATCAGAGGTGGAATCGAAGACATGCAACGTGTCCCTAATATATGATTTTAGATTTATGACATACAGTTGTAAATAATAGTCAATGTATTGGGACAAGTTTGACGTCATCGATCCCACCCCCGATATTATAGGCCTCCCTGGTGGATTAACTTTATCTTTGTGCAATTTTGGCAGGTGATAAAATATAGGTGTCCTAGGGTGTTTAGTGAATAAAAATTTTTCCTCTAAATTAGTGATAATCCCTTTACTGAGTGCTTCCCGGAGGAGATTCTGAAATTCTATCTGGTAGCCCATAACTGGGTCTTCATCTAGTGTGGTATAGGATACAGAATCATGTAAAAGGCGATGGGCTTCGCATATGTAATCAACGCGATCCTGTAAAACAATAGCACCACCCTTGTCTGCTTGGCGGACTATAAGGTCAAAATTGTTCTTTATATCCAACATGGTTATAGTCTCTTCTTTGGTTAGATTGCTATGTTTTATTCCTAGATTGTTTTGGCACAACTTCTCAAGGTCCCCAAGAACCAATGTATAAAAAGTATCGATAAAGTTCCCCTTTGAATGATAGGGGAAGTAAATCGATTTAGGGGCAAAAGGTGATGGCCTATACATTGTGTTGCTCACAGGGTCAGTTTGTGAGGATGGATTATGATCTATAAGTAAGCTCATATCCTCCTCATGAGTAGTGATGTCCAATAATGGATTCTCAAATAGTTGGTCATCATGTACTAATCTTTTATTTAGAGGGTCTACCAATGTATTAAATTTGACTGGTATTTGTGTACTATTGTCACTGGTATTATTTCCTGATTCTACCAAGAAAGACGTAAGGGCATTAATACACTCTATTTCTTGGGTATTGAAAATGGGTTGTTGTGTCTGTTCCCCTTTGAGTGTAAAGTGTCGCATAAGTGTCAGCTTACGGATGTACCAATTCAAATCCACAAATAAATCAAACCTATTGGGAGTGCTACTAGGAGAAAAAGATAAACCTTTGGCTAATAATGATATGTGATATGGGGTTAGTGAGTGTGAAGATAAGTTATAAATACCGTAATTGGTAGGTGCAGCCTCCATCAACTTCATTTTCTTCTGTCCTTGCTTTTTTGCTCCTCCTCTGACTCCCCTGAATCTCGTTTTCTTCGGGGTAGTGGTTGGGCTTGTTTTTCCCAAAGTGGGTATTTCTTCTCCCTTTCTCTTTGTTCTAAAAAAGAGGCAGTTTTGTGTGCTTTATTGGGTGAAATTGTATTACCAGTATTGCTGTTGGATCCCTTGTGAGATGTTTTGGATCTTGCCCCCTCCCTCAACGCCCCCGCACCCTGCTCTTTGATGTCTAAATTGTCCTCACAATCAACTCTTAATACAGAGTATTGATTGGAAGTGGAGCAGTTAGCGGTGGGCGTTTCTGGTAGGGGGCAAGATCTATCACGTGTATCTTTCTTATCCAACCGTGCTTCTTTTATCAGTGTAATTATTTCATTTTTCTCTTTTTCATTAGAAATTGTTTTTTTGTAATGTTTGTTCCCTCTATTTTCTTCTCTATAACCGGAATGGGAACGACCATATCTATGGTGTTTATTGAAATCTTTGTTTCTTTTCCAATTTCTAACTCTGTTATTAGCATAGTCATCCTTATCACGTTTGAGTTTGTTTGTTTTTCTCTCTATAATTTCTTTTTCAAATGAAACTACTCTTTTATGTACTTGTTCGTCTAATGAGATGAATTCTTCCTTGCCTTCAAATGGCTTAATAGTTGTCTGAACCTGGGCTATCTCTCTCCCCAAGACCTCCAATCTCTCTTCTCTATAGGAGATTAAAAGCTTGATGAGAGAGACAGAGCAGTCTTCCAATATGGTATTCCAACTGGCTGTAAATGTCTCATTTGCCTCAAAAGTTGTTTTTTTTGTTATCCTAAGTCCTCTCGGGACCAATTTGATATCCAAATAATTTGGATAATTATTTGGATATCAAATTGGTCCCGAGAGGACTTAGGATAACAAAAAAAACAACTTTTGAGGCAAATGAGACATTTACAGCCAGTTGGAATACCATATTGGAAGACTGCTCTGTCTCTCTCATCAAGCTTTTAATCTCCTATAGAGAAGAGAGATTGGAGGTCTTGGGGAGAGAGATAGCCCAGGTTCAGACAACTATTAAGCCATTTGAAGGCAAGGAAGAATTCATCTCATTAGACGAACAAGTACATAAAAGAGTAGTTTCATTTGAAAAAGAAATTATAGAGAGAAAAACAAACAAACTCAAACGTGATAAGGATGACTATGCTAATAACAGAGTTAGAAATTGGAAAAGAAACAAAAATTTCAATAAACACCATAGATATGGTCATTCCCATTCCGGTTATAGAGAAGAAAATAGAGGGAACAAACATTACAAAAAAACAATTTCTAATGAAAAAGAGAAAAATGAAATAATTACACTGATAAAAGAAGCACGGTTGGATAAGAAAGATACACGTGATAGATCTTGCCCCCTACCAGAAACGCCCACCGCTAACTGCTCCACTTCCAATCAATACTCTGTATTAAGAGTTGATTGTGAGGACAATTTAGACATCAAAGAGCAGGGTGCGGGGGCGTTGAGGGAGGGGGCAAGATCCAAAACATCTCACAAGGGATCCAACAGCAATACTGGTAATACAATTTCACCCAATAAAGCACACAAAACTGCCTCTTTTTTAGAACAAAGAGAAAGGGAGAAGAAATACCCACTTTGGGAAAAACAAGCCCAACCACTACCCCGAAGAAAACGAGATTCAGGGGAGTCAGAGGAGGAGCAAAAAAGCAAGGACAGAAGAAAATGAAGTTGATGGAGGCTGCACCTACCAATTACGGTATTTATAACTTATCTTCACACTCACTAACCCCATATCACATATCATTATTAGCCAAAGGTTTATCTTTTTCTCCTAGTAGCACTCCCAATAGGTTTGATTTATTTGTGGATTTGAATCGGTACATCCGTAAGCTGACACTTATGCGACACTTTACACTCAAAGGGGAACAGACACAACAACCCATTTTCAATACCCAAGAAATAGAGTGTATTAATGCCCTTACGTCTTTCTTGGTAGAATCAGGAAATAATACCAGTGACAATAGTACACAAATACCAGTCAAATTTAATACATTGGTAGACCCTCTAAATAAAAGATTAGTACATGATGACCAACTATTTGAGAATCCATTATTGGACATCACTACTCATGAGGAGGATATGAGCTTACTTATAGATCATAATCCATCCTCACAAACTGACCCTGTGAGCAACACAATGTATAGGCCATCACCTTTTGCCCCTAAATCGATTTACTTCCCCTATCATTCAAAGGGGAACTTTATCGATACTTTTTATACATTGGTTCTTGGGGACCTTGAGAAGTTGTGCCAAAACAATCTAGGAATAAAACATAGCAATCTAACCAAAGAAGAGACTATAACCATGTTGGATATAAAGAACAATTTTGACCTTATAGTCCGCCAAGCAGACAAGGGTGGTGCTATTGTTTTACAGGATCGCGTTGATTACATATGCGAAGCCCATCGCCTTTTACATGATTCTGTATCCTATACCACACTAGATGAAGACCCAGTTATGGGCTACCAGATAGAATTTCAGAATCTCCTCCGGGAAGCACTCAGTAAAGGGATTATCACTAATTTAGAGGAAAAAATTTTATTCACTAAACACCCTAGGACACCTATATTTTATCACCTGCCAAAATTGCACAAAGATAAAGTTAATCCACCAGGGAGGCCTATAATATCGGGGGTGGGATCGATGACGTCAAACTTGTCCCAATACATTGACTATTATTTACAACCGTATGTCATAAATCTAAAATCATATATTAGGGACACGTTGCATGTCATCGATTCCACCTCTGATATTATTTGGAAGGATACCTTTCACTGGATTACATGCGATGTATCCTCACTTTACACTTGTATTGATCACACCAAAGGTATCCAGGCTATTAATCACTTTTTTGAATTAGACACCAATCTTCACCCTTCACAAAAAACTTTTCTCTTGGCATGCATTCAATTTATTTTAAGTCACAACTACTTTTTATTTGAAGACACATATTATTTACAAATCTGTGGAATGGCTATGGGTACCAGATTTGCCCCCAGCTATGCTAATCTCTACATGGGTCTGTGGGAGAGAACCCATGTTTGGGAGAATGCTAGTCTGAGGGGTGGTCTGGTATACTATGGCCGTTTCATAGATGATATTATCTTTATTTGGGATGGTGATAGGGATATCCTGGAGGAGATTCTGTCATCCTTTAACATCAATGAGATGGGCCTTAAATTTACACATACTGTACACCCTAGCACAATTGTCTTTCTGGATTTAGAACTTTTCATTGGCACAGAAAATCAGATTCAAACAAGAACACACTTCAAATCAGTGTCAGCCAACAGCTATTTACATTATGGCAGTAACCACTATAAAAAGTGGCTAAATAACGTGCCCAAGAGCCAGTTTTACAGAATCAGGCGCAACTGCTCAGAGGACTCTGACTTTGCATCACAGGGGAAAGATCTATCAAAGAAGTTTTTGGAAAAGGGTTATGATGCCTCTGTTGTTAACAAAGCTTTTCAGGATGCAGGTCTTATTAAAAGAGAGACACTTTTGGAAAAATCAAAAAATAAATCTGAATCATTGTGTATAAGCAGAAAAAAGGAATATAAATCAAATAATGCACCAAAATTCATTACACAATTTAATCAATCTGCTCACCAAATTAGAAATATTTTAAATTGTCATTGGAAAATTATACGCAATGATCCTGTTATTGGTCACCTAGTACCAGAATATGCTCCAACTGTATTCAGAAAGGCGAGGAGCATTAAAACAATACTGGCACCAAGTAAACTTAAAACCAAGAAGATTACCAATCAGAATATGGCTCTAAGGGAGGGAAATGTTAGTTGTGGAAGAGGCCGGTGTTTAACCTGCAAACATTTGACAAAATCTAACAAGTTCACATCACATTCAAATGGTACATCATATGAAATAAAAGACCATATAAATTGTTTAACAGAATACGTTGTGTATCTTATCTCATGTGAATGTGGCACCCAATATATAGGCCGTACATCTAGAGCCCTTAGTACACGGTTCTTAGAGCATCGGCGGAACATTATTAATGGGTGTCAAACACACAGCCTCTCCCGTCACTTTTGTACTAGTCACAACAAAAATCCCAAATCCCTTTCTGTCATGGGTATTGAATTCATCCCCCCCTCATACATGGGAGGTGATCGCTTTCAGAAGCTATGTACCCGAGAAACATATTGGATGTACATTTTGGATACAACCTATCCTAAGGGACACAATGACCATATTGACATTAGTACCATAGTTTGAACACCTCTAAAAGGTGTTCTCCAGAGGTCTGATCTGAATGCTAAGCATTCCCTCTGGGCTATGGTCTTCTGTCTGGTCATTGTGTTCCTATTCACTTATTCAAGGGGTCAGTCAGCTTTCGTGTCTGTCACGATTCATCTCCACAAATGGTCAATATTCTATATTAGTTTTTGATTCATTTTATTCTTTATCTATTTTTATTTTAATTTTATTTTATTTATACATTTTTTACATTTTTATTCACTTTTCACATTGACATTTTCATTTCCATTTTCAATTACATTTATTTTTCATTTTTATTTTATCATTACATTTTTTATATATTATAATTTTATTTCATTATTTTAATTCATTACATATATTTTAGTATATACATAATTCACTATTTACATTATTTTGTTTTTCACATCACTCACATACACTTTATTATCTATTATTCACATTGATGCACACAACACATAATCCATTTTCATATTTATTAGAACACAGCACTCATATTAAATTGCTTAATACTTTCATATTAGTTTAAGTCACTGTCGCCTTCGTTTTATCTGTCCTTGCTTTTGGATCCATCTCATCTACTTCTTCTGACTCCCCACTGACATTCCAATAATGGGTTAATACCCTGATAACATACCAGGTAACTACTTGCTGTTTTGTTGGGTGTCATTGATTTAAATGAAAATGTTTATTGCTAATTTATATAGCTGTCCATATACTATGGTTCATTCATTTGTGTTCTCCCTAGTTGAGATGTCACTAATAATCAAGTGCAATAGATCTGACTCTACTAAACATATAAATAGTTCTATTCAAATATACTCTCTAGATTGTCTGAATGCAATTAATCCTTATAATTAATTACTATGCACCTTGTAGTGCTGTTTGTCTATTGATTCAGCTTGTCATATTCCACTTATTAATTGTATTCATATCATCAACAATATCAAGCACATTCAGAACATCAGTTATGTTGTTTCAATATATAATTTGCATGTTACTCTTTGGACATCGATGGGGTCCTCAAAATATTTAGAAATTGATTTTACTTGTTCTAATTATACATATGTGTAATTGATTCAATTGATTGCTTTAAATTCAATTAAGCTTTATTGGCTACCTGCTGTTAACCTCCCTATAAATACTAAGGACATATGCTTGAAGGGTATCCCCTGAAGAAGTCGCCATTTGATGACGAAACGCGTAGGGCGTGGCTAGAGTCCGGCCGCCATTTGCCCACAAACACTGATGCAGGTTGACTGAGAACTTTTGGCTCCCGTGTGCTGCTCTCCCGGCTTGCTACCTTGTACTATTATACATCTGGGGTGCCTGTTTCCCGGAGGGACCGATTTGGTGGAGCACTGAAGTTGAAAGACCCCTCTTCCGGTTCCGGTTCGCGAGGCTGATCCACGTGACGACGCCACTAATTGCGGACGGACGCTGGTGACTGAGCTGCAAGGCACATGAGAGCCTATCTCATACATGCTTTTATTTGCTGTATCCTTGTGAGTGGCCATTTGTTAGATTTTATGTTCATCCAATACATTTTTATTGTGGTAATGCACTAGGTGTGCGCCTGTTTCTTTTTTGTTCTTTTTTCCAGATATCACTAGGGACTGGTGATCCCTTTGAAACGGGCTGCAAGAAACCAAGGACATTTCCACTGGAACAGGACTTTATGTATTGAAGGTTTTTTATTATATTTTTATCTTTAGACAATTTTTTCTATATATTTTTTATTAATAAATACATTTTTTAGATTTTTATATTTTTTCCTTTAGGGTTTTTTGTCAGGAGATTGCATTGCCAATTGTTTATTTTAAAGTTTTATCATAGTGTACTAGCCCTATCTAGCTGCCCCTTCAAGCCTATCCAATTAGCTATTGTTTCTCCCACTAGTAATTTATAATTAATATTTATAATTAACTGGTTATTTAGCGGCGCTACTTCATATTGTTTTTTTGTTATATATATATATATATATATATATATATATATATATATATATATATATATATATATATATATATATATATATATATATATAGTACGTTACCATCCAGCAGGGCAGCAGAACAGCAAAGAGAGACAGCTGTCAGAGGTAAGTCAGCAAAATAATGTATTTAAACAGACACAAAAATCCGACGTTTCGATCCCCAGAGGGATCTTTTTCCTGGAGGTGTGTAAGATCCCTCTGGGGATCGAGACGTCGGATTTTTGTGTCTGTTTCAATACATTATTTTGCTGACTTACCGAGTGCCGTCTCTCTTTGCTGTTCTGCTGCCCTGCTGGATGGTAACGTACTCTTCACTACTGTGAAGCGCTATGTACATTTATGGCGCTATATAAATAAAGACATACAATACAATTATTTATGGGACTAGCACCAGACCTTTCTGGATTCTACATTGGAGTGCTTGCTGCTTTTTTTACATATATATATATATATATATAAATGTCACAGAAAACAAAACAGCGCTAACACACAGATATACATTATGTGCACCTATTAAAACACTCAAAATAAAGTAAAATACCAGGAATTCATAAAAGTCCAGTCCAGGAGACATAAAACTAGTGGAATCTGTCCACACGTATGATGTTGTAGAAGCCAGAAAGCCAGATCAAATGGTGGGGGGCTGCTACATCTAAGGGAGAATCACTCCCCAAAGACAACTGTGTAGAAAAGAAAGAAAAAGCACACAACCCTAGTGCATTATCTTCAGTGATATAGAAGATTATTAATTTATTTAAATAGATGTGTGGTAGACAATTCCCACTTACAAGACTTAAAAGGATTCACATAAATGTTTTTGGGTGTGTGGTGATGGATCAATGACCATAATAGGTAGAGGGGACCTCCGATGTGAACTCACTATAACCGCAAGCCTGCAGACATGCCGCTGAAGGCTGCAAGAGTCCTCAAATACCGGCGCCAACAGCAGCTGCAGTCTAGATGGATCCAGGCGCGGTTAAATGGAGCCGATCAAACCCTCCTCCAGCTGGAATAGCCACAAACACCGGAACAAGTCCTTCAATATACAAGTGCCCCTCAGAGCAACGCGGGAGCACTGCAAAAACAACGCGATGATGTCAGACCCTACGCATTTCGTCAGTGACTGCCGACTTCGGCAGGCGTATGACGTCCATTGTAAACAAAGTTTAAATACTCAACGTGCTCAAACTTGATTGGTGAGCAGTATAATTGCTACAAATGGAAACAATAACCATTAGTAGCAAGGCAATGGGAAAAAAACATTTAAAAAATAAATCATTAAATGTTATAACATGTAAAGGGTGAAATTGCCACAAATAAGTGGCTAGTATGGGCAATCATAAATGTAAACACATACAATAGAAAATAAACATACAGTGAATGTGTGCAAACTAAAAAGCCTTAAAAAAGGCTAAACTAAAAAAAAACATAAAATGAATAAAATTAACCTAAGTATAGATGATGAATGAAATGAATGCTTACACTAAAAAACTACATCAGCTATATGAGACTAAAAAAACAATGATACTAAAAGTATATAAAGGGGCGAGAGCTAAAGGAATAGAGAGCCCGACATCTATAAAATAGTACTGATGTCAAGGTTCTCACTCAAACCAAAAGGAACCAAACAATTGAGTTTGAAAATCCAGAAACTCTCCCTTCTAGAGAGGAGTTTGAACCGCTCACCAGCTAGTACAGAAGGAGATATAACCTCCAAACGCATAATCCGTAAACTATCAGGTGACTTATTGTGAACATCAGGAAATATTTGGAAACATAGTGGTTAACAACCACGTTGATGATATTCCTCCTATGTTTCAAAAAATGGGTGCTTAATGGCCTAGTGGTCCTGCTAACAAAATGAAGGCCGAAGCCACAGGTCAAAAGATACACCAAATGAGTGGTAAGGCAGTTGACAAAACCCTTCACTTTAAATGGAAGACTGCCTGGAACAGAGGAGAAAAATGATTTCCTTTAACTCATAAAGGTGCATGTGATGCACCTACTTCTATCACAAAATGAAAATAGCCACAAGAAGTCTTTGGCTAGATTGAGGCAGAAATGTTTCAATGTTCACACCTCTATAGGTACAACACTAGGTAACTACCAAACTGAGATGCCACTGGAGTCAATTGGTCTGGATAAAAACTCCGCCCAGCTTGGACCACCCGTGAATATGGCTACAGAACCCGATGCAGGTGGTCACCCTAAACTAAGTTAAGAAAGTATCGCCCAACGCAGGGTAAAATACGTGACCAAGTGGTCAGAAGAAAAACTGTGCTTGGGAAAAGTCCTCCTCCAGCGACTGAAGAGAGATAAGCTCAAGCACCTTCTTGAGGAGACATTTCTAACCTGGAGGAAGGGCTCAAATCCCTCCAGGACTAAGGATTCCCTTCCTCCATCCACTCTCATTCGAGCCACAGAGATATCTCGAGTGAGAGTGGAAGGCTAGGCTATAGCCGTGGCAAGCCCGAGCTTCCCACAAACAAGGGAGGTATATAACAGGCACTTATCCCTGTTTAAATAAAGCCGCCTCAGAGCACTAAGAATCCAGTAGAGAGATGGTTAATTGCAGCCACTCAATTAACTTGTCTCCATCTGGATTAATGAGAGCTCTTTAAAAAGCCTGATGTGAGAAACATGAGAGAACTTCCTTAGCTCACATTTGGGATGACAGAAGGAGAGCAGAGAAGCCTGCACGTAGACACTGTCTTGAGCACAAAGGCTGAGCTAAGATCAAGACATCCAGACACTCAGAGACCTACAGTATATTTCCTGGACACAGAGGACCCAGGAACCTGCCAGAGGACCACATGCTTAAGGTACTTTCTGAGACTTTGGGGTGATAGGCTGGTAATGGGAATATCCCTTCAGTTCTGCAGATAGGGTCTGGGGAAATAAGTTAGCCCTTAGAAAGGGATAGGGTTTTGTTATTTTGTTGTTTTTGTATGTTTTGCATGGATAAAGGAACAGGCTCAATAAAACCAAGATATAATTTCACCCTAGAACAGTCTCCATTTGCATATCTCTGCACAGATCTCTTACAATAACCATTGCCAAAATGCAATTTGTACTAGGGCCAAGCACCACCATTAGTGTTAGTCCCCCTACCCTGGACCCTATACATCACCACCATCTGAGACTTAAGTGCATTGTTTTGCAAGTGTGGCCATGCAATAATATCTACTATTAGGAAGTATGAACAAGAGGAGGGACTTCTGATTATGAAGAGGAGGATGATGAAGCCAGACCCTCTGTCTTGATTTCCAACATTTTCTTGTGACGCTCATACACTGAAAGATGATACCTCAACATGTAATCTTGAAGTATTGCGTCTCTTGCCTCAGGCATTCTCTCACCTCCACTGACTGTTTTCATACAGAATAAGCACTCTATTCTAAACATTGCCCAGAGTTAAGGCTTCATTGGTCTCCAACCCTCAGTCATTTGCCCTGCCTTTGGTCTCAGCCCTAGTCTAAACTGTTATGGTGCTGAAGTGATAATGATGGGAATATGGAGATGACAATGGTTCATGAGGACAATTGCCTGTCTGAGATGGTTGTGGTGGCATTTATCACAAAGGTAGCTGTGCAGGGTAGTTGCAAAGTACCTTACTGGAACCATGCACAGTTCCCTGGGCTGGCAGACTTAAATATGTCCACATGAGGATTATGAGACCTTCTTCTTACAACTGATGGAATTGGTTTATCCTCGGGGGAACTGTCTACTGTCTCCTCTCATCCTCTCATCCCCTCATCATTATCATCACAAGAGCCATAAGCAACAGCAAGGCTACTCACCTCAGTAGATTCCTGACATTGTCTTACCTCTTCCTTCCTCAACTTCAATAAAATAAAAACAAACAAGATCCTACATGTTTCGTGACACATCTGGTCACCAGTGATAAAGTTTTGTGAAAAAGACTTCTTTAAATACACACATTCAAGTCGTCATTAGCCACAATCAGATGCACAGTGTCCAATTGCATATACATTAGATACAGAATTGCTTTATGAGTTTAACTCAGTATTTGAATGAAAATATGTAGCATCCCCATATATTGTGCAACAGATTGCATGCAACTTGGCATTTGAGATGCAGAGAGTGTATATTAACTTATTGAATGTGTGTATTTAAATTGATACAAAATATTATTTTAGTTTTATAAATTAATTAATAAAAACAATTGCATCAAAAGATATTAGGATGCATTTGTAAATAGCTATTGAGTAACAAACAGTGTTTAATAAACTTAACAGATTTATTGTATTAGTAAAAAAAACAAATAGTTCATAGCTTTAAGTAGAACAATACAGCAAACATAATAAAATAATTGCACATAAAGTACAGTACACAAGCTATTCAGTCAACATTTAGATAGAATTAAATATTACATATTTAGAATAGAATGATTAGTGAACAAGAACAAATACATAAAATCAGCAATTAAAAAATGCATGATAGACATATTTCCATCATAAAGCTTACAATGATAAAAACAGATATCCTCTGAAATCTTAAACTTGGTACCCATAACAGTGTAATGAACGAAGGAGCCAATAGATGATTAGTAAATGTTTTAGCTACAAACTATAATGAGATTATACATCAAAAATATTAGAATTGTTACATTAATATTCATATATAAAGAGATTCAATATGGATGTGATCCATGCCTTCATGGCCTTTGCGGCTACAAT
Source organism: Ascaphus truei (assembly GCF_040206685.1). Classification (NCBI taxonomy): domain Eukaryota; kingdom Metazoa; phylum Chordata; class Amphibia; order Anura; family Ascaphidae; genus Ascaphus; species Ascaphus truei. Next base: position 156,271,467 of record NC_134484.1, read on the forward strand.
ATTGTATTGTTTATGTTCAACTATTCCATGGGTTTTACTTTGGTTTTCTATTGTTGGAAGGCAATATAGAATCCCAAAGTGGGACGGTTTGACACCCTGGGCCAGATGGAAAATGTATCCGATAAAGCCTAATTGGAGTATATATAACAGGGGTTTTAAGCAGTTTTACCACAGCAGGGAAATTTCAAAGGTCCATTGTTCTTTTAACAAATTTTCATTCAAAGTTACTTCAGGCTTGCTTTGAGTAGCGCTTCTTCCTGTACAGTAGTAATACTGAGAAGAGTACTTGAGTAGTTTTTTTGCATTTTCTTTGCATTATTTTTTGTGAAAAAAATGGCAGAAGCTGACTCTGACGTATGTATAATTGTAACCTTAATCTCTCTAAAAATCCTCTCCTTCTCTCACTCTCCTGCTTGTGCACACACCATTACCCAACAAGTAAATGCAGCATATCACATGATTCCTATACCTACATACCGTACATACATACATTTAGGAAATATTTTACATATGCTTTCAAGTTCTGCAAAACGCATATACACTATATGCACCCTTTTGCTCACTAAAATCCTATTCATTTGGCAACATTATTAGCACTTAGAGATTTGGCAAAACATTTTGCAACTAGTAGAATTTGAAATAAAACAAAAACTAAAAATGTTGCGACTGCATTTTTGATAGTTTCACACATTTCTAATCATGACGAATAGAAGAAAAAACAAGTTTCCTTCAATTCCTATGTGTGTCTTCAATTAGATGTCTTATCTGTGTCAATAAGAATAAATCCTTGATTAAATTGTTCACATTGTAATTGCATTTCATTGTAATGTCTGACCTTAGAAGGCTTTGCTTTTATAACATATTAAATAAAAAAAAATCATGATACAACTATGCATTTTTATGAGGATTAGTACACCAATAATTGAATGTTTAACAAGGAAATCATGATCTGTGACCTAGTTGGCACAGAGCAAATATCAGCTAATTTACAATATAATTATAATCAGCATGGTTGCTTTAACCTCCCTTAAAGACGTTGAGTTCAGGGAATGTTGGACATTTCTTATAGTTTTTTGGTTCTTAGCTTATTTAATTTTTTTCTTTTGTTATAGAGTACCTTAAATCAGTCTCCTTATTTGTTTGAAATATGTTTCATTAGAACGTTGATTTGATACATTATTATAAAAAAAGTGTAGATAGAGTAGGCTGAATAGTTCTCAAGCTTATTCATAAATACAAATATAAAATTTCCTGAACATTTGTGTTCAAATATAAGACAATTCTAAAACTTTGAACACCGCTATAAAATTAAATGCAGAATTGTCCAGCCTTCTTTTGATTTATTTTCTTAGTATTTTGTATGACACATAAGTAAAAACAACACTTTCCATAGGACCTTATCTATTAAGTGTTCTATATAACTTATTGTTCTACATTTGAGCCTCTGGGGGCGTATGGGAGTCAGTCTTATTGCTTCTGCACCTGCTAGAACTGATTATGCTATAAATTGGTAAAACATGCGAGCCACCATACAATTTGAAGGTACTTGTATGCTGGTTTAACAACCCACCATGACATGATAATCTCCTGTTCTACTTTAGCGCAGCACATAATCCAACCCTCACAGCTCCTTGCAACCATGGGCAAGTCATCTTATCTCCATGTGCCTCAAGCACAAAGAAACATAGATTGTAAGTCTACAGGGTAGGGACTGTCTTTGCACCATGTAAAACTAGCAGTGCTATATAATAACTATTATTATTATTATTGTATTATTATTAACTTTGGTGGGGAAGGGAAAGCTAGCATTCTCCTGAGCATTCATATTTTTGCAGCAGTTCACTGAGGCTGTTGATACTTACCAGTACCATGAATTGTGGGAAGTAACTATTTACTATCTCCATGTCATCATTTACTCCACAATTCAGTGCAAATGTGGGCTTCTGGCATGTACGGGTGGGAAACACTTAGGCCTTTAAAGATTGAAAATACAGGGGCTTCTGGTTTTGACTCGGATGAGTACAGTACATACGTGAGGAGCTCCAACAAACAACCTCCTAACTGGGCTATTAAGGCTAGAAAGTAGAAAAAACTAGTAGGATTAAATACCCAGAAACAGATCATTTACGTATTGAAAGATATGTCACCTCTTCCACCGGGGAAATAGAGCCAAAGCAGAGGTCTGAAAATCATGAATAGATGAGCAGGGGTCTTTACAAAATGCTTTAGCAGCACACATTATACTAATAGTTGCACAGGTATTCACGTCTCTTTTGAATGAATGTTTTGATTAATTAAAACAAGTCATTAAACATTCAAAATAATCTGTTTCAGAAACTTACATAACTAGAACTAAAGACCAATAATTAAGATGGACAACTGGAACAACAAGATATTTAACTGGCATGGCTACAGAACGGCAATGTAGACTTGGCAATGGATTTAAGTTGAATGTGTTGCAAATTTTTTTTTTTTAAACCGTGTGGCTGAGACTCAATAATGGATTTTGAAAAAAGTTTGGGAAAATCTGGGGATCGAATTAAGACAGGTTCATCCATATTTTTACCTAACCCAAAGGTGTACAAACTGAGAGGAGCCCACTACAGGAGGAGCTAAAGAATTTCTGGGGTGGGCGTGGTGCTTACAAAGGCCATGCGCACTTCCCCAAAGTATTTGAAGTATTTAAATTAAATGCTGGGGGACCGCACAAGGCCTCTGTAAGGTTTTCTACCTTGTCTCCGACGGCACGTTGCCATGTCCACGCGGTGTCAAATGACACCGCAGAGTCAAGTGACGTTGCAAAAAAATGTGAAAAAAAATTGTCATTTTTGAAATTAAAAGAAAGTTACCTTTGGCAAAGAAGATCTAGATAGTCTAAATGCTAACATTACAGAAGTTAAAAGTAATAAACAATAATAAAGATGTAACGCATAGCTCACAACAAACGAGGCGCCACCATGGGGCTGAGGTAGGGATTGGTATAGAACGCCGACCACAACCGCGAGGGCGCGTCTAGAGTGTAGAATGGTCTTGCAAGCCGGATCGGGGTAATAGAGGACTGCGTAAACGTGGTACTTGCCGGGTCTAGGAGTGGAGAGTGGCAGATTGTTGGGGTACATAGCCGGGGTCAGGATTGGAGAGAGTAGAGTCGTTGTAAAGCCAAAGTCAGAGTCAGCGCAGGAGAGAGCAGGATCGCCGTATTCCAATGCCAGGGTCAGTGCAGGAGAGTGTCACAGAGTCCAGGGTCTAAGGCAGGGTCAGGCAGCAAGGGTAAGAGGCAGGCAAGGTACTGGATTGCAGCGAGATGCAGCGTCACAAACCAAGGTTATGCTCGGCAAAGAAAGGAAGTTCAGACAGGGTATATAAAGGGCATCCTTCCAATGGGAGGAATCCAGGAATTAGTGGCGCCTTCACTGATAGGCTGCTGGATGGCGTAAGTGTGCCCTAATGTGCAGCCGATTATGAGTGGTGGTGGGACCAATAGCGACCGCGTGAGCCCTGCGCGTAACCCGTACATCATGCTGGCGATCTGGTTGCGCACCACCCGTGTGCACCACGGCACCCGCGTCAGTGTGGGGGCGGAGACCGGAGACGGGGCCCGAGGAGAGATGGGAGTCATGCGCATGACCGCTGTGCTGGTTACCTCTGTCGTCAGAGTGGAGGCGGGGCTTGGAGGCGGAGACCACAGGATGCTGGGGAGAGTGCGCACCGTGCATGCATCGCGTGTCACCGGAACTGGGACGGGAATGCATCTGGGGACGGGACCCGCAGAGATGTACGGAACCCGCATGTCGCGCATGCGAATCATTGCTGAAATGCACTCTACAGGTGAGGGTAAGGGGACAGAACCGCCCCCCCCTCTAGGAGCGACCTCCGGGCGACTCCATGAAGGCTTTTCTGGAAAGTTCAAGTGGAATCTCCTGATCATTCTTGCCGCATGAACCCGATGACTGTAGGAACCGAAAACCTCTCTTCTGGACCGAATCCCTTCCAGTGGATCAGATAGTAGAAGGAGTCTCTGGAAAAATTTGGAATCCAGGTTGGACTGAATCTCATAATAGGGCTGGCCCTGTACCATAACGGAGGTGGTGGGTAGAACTGGAACCAAGTGTGTGTTCTGGATCACTGGTTTGAGTAGTGAAACCTGGAAGACCGATGGAATTCTCATGGACGGGGGGAAGGACAACGATAAGCGACTGGATTAATTTTTTCAGAGAAAGTGAATGGACTGAGAAATCTAGGCGCGAACTTCATCGACGGAACCTTCAGCCTAATGTTCTTGGAGGATAACAAGACTTTGTCGCCAGGCCTGAATTTTGGAGCTTGTCTGCGATGGTGATCAGCCTGACTTTTTGCCTCTCGACGACTGACAATATTCCTTTGGGTCCTTTTCCAAAGAGTTTGAAGTTCCTTGATCCTATAATCAGCAGCTGACACCCCGGAGGTAGCAACTGCAAGAGGAAGAGTAGCGGGATGGAACCCGTAATTTATGAAAATAGAGTATTCTGTGGTAGATTCATTACGTAGATTACTATATGCAAATTCTGCCCAAGGAAGACATTCCGACCGATAGTCCTGGGAATCGGACACAAAACACAGAATGAATTGTCTAAAGACTGGTTGTCCTCTCCGTCTGCCCATTAGTTTGCGGGTGGTACCCAGATGAAAAATGAAGGGATATGCCCAACTGAAGGCAAAAAAAGCGCCAAAATTTAGATACGAACTGCGATCCTCTGTCAGATACGATCACTGCCGGAACTCCGTGAAGTCGGAAGATCTCCTTGATGAATATCTCTGTAAGTTTGGGAGAACTAGGCAGGCCTTTGAGCGGTAGAAAATGTGATTGCTTGGAGAACCGATCCACCTCTACAAGGATTGTATTCATACCCTTAGATACTGGTAAATCCTGAAAGAGAAATTTAACTGCTCGCCTATACATATATTGAGGTCCTATAAGTGATAAGGTAGGTGCATGGGAGGTATAATATATACGACCAAGAAAACTCAAGAGAAAATTGAGTAAAGAACCCCACTAGTCTGCACTCTTTACCTATGTGATTATGCGTTACTCCTAGTTGCCAAAGGCTGCGCACTAATCCCAGTCAGGGTGTGGAACCGAAGAAAAAACAAAAAATTATTTAATACTCAATAGTTAAAAATAAATGTTAAAAATTAATGTTTAAAAAATACCCATATGGGAGCGGGGGAGTGGGAAATAGAGAATTTGTCTGATTAATTTACTGCAATAATTCTGCAGTCAGAGGATTGCCTTTCCCCTCCTACGGTCACATTAGCTCTGCGGTATAGATTGCTTTGTTGCAATATGTTACTAATTTAAGTCCACAAGTTTCAGAAACATATACAATGATGTAAGGTTGACATTAATTAACACAGATAAATTGATTGTGGCAGGTACATCTGTTCTAAGCAACACAAGATTGCAACAGACGTACAAAGACAACACATTTGCAATATGTTAACTTATATATGTCAAAGAATCACCACCTAGATTGTAGTGGCCAGTGGCATAGTGTGACTAAAAATACACACAAATTACACTGTAAACATAATATCACCCAGCGTGTAACAATGCAAGTACCCATGTGAGGATAAAACTGGGCAATGCAGGGTAACACTATGTGCACAGGTATGGCTTGTCTTATACTTGAAAATAACTGCTGTTTAGCAACTGGACATGAAAACTGCTAGTTTATAGCAGTGAGTCCTGCAATGAGGTTGTATATATGCAGGAAATCCTCATGCGTAATGCATAAACAAGGTGGTCAAATAGGTCACCAACATATGTTTAAATCCGTGCCAGCGCAGATAAGGGTTTCGGCGAACCCAAACAACAGAGAGAGAAAGAGTATACAAGCCGTGTGTAGCTGGTGTAAGACGATTAACGCGCTTCATCAGGGGGAGGAGTCTGCTCCTCAAGCCCTGACCATGCTATTTAAAGAGAGCGCTTGGCTGCTATTGGCTAGTAGGAATTAGTACTTCGTAAAATACATACTGTGGAATTAACCCTGTCAAGTCGGGTCAACATAAATGACATGATGTCACGGACCTATCTTTAATATATAGTTTCCCTTTAAGATCAGGCACTTATCCGACACTATACATCATGTGAAAAATTGCAGTTTTGGCAACTAGTATCTATAGAAAACCAACTTCCACCAATACGTTACTAATGGCAACGAGCCATCATCCAAGACACATCACAGATAATATCCCAATAGGACAATTTCTGCGCTTAAGAAGAAACTGTTCATCCTTGTCCGAATTTAAGATACAAGCTAAGGAAATAACAATCAGGTTCAAGGAAAGAGGCTACACAAACAAAATCATAAAGAAGGCCTATTACCGTGCTCTCACATCTGAAAGAACAGCATTACTTGCTAACAAAAAAGAGGCAACAACGGATAATATAATTAGGTTTATTGGCAGATATAGCAGTCAATCACACGAGCTCAGACAAATCTTACAACAACATTGGCATATTTTACAAGAAGATCAGGATCTGTGCAAAATTCTCCCCACAACTCCAAGTATGTGCTGGAAACGCAGTGGGAATATTAAGGATAGACTAGTCCATAGTCATTTCCAATCCAAACCCAGCAAAACCTGGTTGGGAGAAAAACCAACAGGTTATTATAAATGTACGAGATGCAAAGCATGTCCTGTTATGCGAAATGCCAAAACCTTTATGAACCTCACACAAACACAGACTTACCAAATAAAATAATTTATTAACTGTCAAACCTGTGGTGTCATCTATCTAATGACATGTGAGTGTGGGAAGCGCTACGTGGGCAAAACAGACAGACCCTTTAAAACTCGCGTCCTTGTACACATTGGAAACATTAGAAACTCTGTAGATACACCATTAGCCAGACATGTTATTGAATTTCACCACGGGAATCCAAATGTGATGAGTTTCATTGCCATTGAACATGTTCAGCGAAATCCACGGGGGGGGGGGGGGGTGTGACTGGGACAAAATACTTGAGTTATTACTGAAGGTATGCTGAATATAGAAATGGACAAATGTGTCCATGGCCGAACAAGAACAGGCAATGGTTGAAGTAGACCAGCAGGGAGGTTTCTGGAAGTCTTAGTCCTGGCACAAGTTGGGCCCGCAAGTACAAATCCTCAACATCCTTCTGCATCCCAGGCCACCAGAAGGTCAAGGAGATGAGATCCAATGTCCTCTTTGCCCCAGGATGACCTGCCAATTTGGAGGAATGTCCCCACTCAAGGACCTGTTTGCGCAGTGGAGGAGAAGTGAACAGGCAACCTCAGGAACCGTAAGATTTTCAGGAATCTGATTTTGTTTAAGAACGATATCTTTTAGACCTTCAAAGTTAGTGGAAGAAAAAATAAGTTTAGATGAAAGAATAGATTTGAGTTGTTCCTCAGAATTATCCTGGAGCGAGAACTGACAAGACAGATCATCTGATTTGACGTTTTTTGTTTCTGGAAGTTAGGAGATAATAAAGTTGAACCTTGAAAATAAGAGTGACCATCTGGCTTGGCGAGCTCCCAGGCGACGTTCTCCCTCGATATACAACAAATTCTTGTGATCCGTAAGAATTGTTATCGGTACCTCTGTTCCTTCTAGAAGGTGTCTCCATTCCTCCAAGGCTAGTTTCATGGCCAATAATTCTCGATTACCAATATCATAGTTACGTTAAGCTGAAGAATTTTTTTGGGAGAAAAAAGCACAGGGGTGCAACATGGCCTGAGGATTCTTCCTCTGGGAAAGAACAGCACCTACTCTGAAGTATATAATTGTTATAATGATGTGTAACTGTAAAAAAAATACATATGTTTTAATGAAAAGTAGTTGCTAACTATAAATGTTACACATTCTATTAATATTCATCTGTGACAGAGTGGCCTGTTGGCGAGGTCAGACAGATGCATAGACACTGTGTAAACCTTAACTCTAGTGGTTTTATTATTCACCAGGCAAATTAAAATTATGAGTACTGTCCCTTTAAGTCTAAATAAAACATAAAATAAAGACCTATTCCCGTTTAGGGAAACTAGCTCAACTTATACGGCAGTCCCTTGCTAACAGGGCAGCCAGCTAATCTGGTTATCCACCAAAAACATGTGCTCCACATACAAAGTATAATAAGAAAGTTTTATCTGTATTGCAGCTCCAACAGTAAACAGGGATGCCGGTTCCGGGGGCAGGCTGTGTCCAGCTTGTCTTTTATCATTGGATTGGGGTCCTAGCAGCAGACTCCTCGCTTGGCTGGGGGACCAGAGCAACAGCCAGTGTCCTTCCTAGCTGGGAGAAGTCTCTCTACCCTCCTGGGGAAGAACTAACTCAAATTGAGTAAGCCACTTTTAAAAGCCCTGCTCAGTCAGGATATTCACACACCCGCTGCATGAAATCTGACACCACTGCAGTTTCCGCCCCTGTAAAGGGAGTTTTAACCCCTGGACTCCCTTACATCGTCACTACACCAATATCTATTAGCTTAATGCACAACATTCAGCATTGAATGCACACATTGTAGAGGGTGGGGGACACATGCTTTAGAGAAGGACCATTGTGTTAAAACTCACATATCGTTGTCAGATAAAGTTGTGCTAATTCAGTACAAAATGTGCACTCGAGAGAGCAGGATCGTATGATTAGATATAAACAATGCACACCACGAGATGAGTCTAGATTATCTTATATGTAAGTGAAATTCTTACATGTGAAATAATTGTCGATTAAAGTCCGGCGGGTCTCCACCCCACTGGCTGTATGCTCCCTAACCTATTCAGGACACACAGGAGGATCCTCCTCTATATTCTCCCATATGTTGCCTTGAAGATTGTGATGTAGTGCAATGTTGTGCAGAATGCAACAACAAATCACTATGTCTGTAACTTTCTGTGGCAAATACTGTAGGGCCCCACCAGATCTAGCATGAAAGTGGCTTTTCAATAGTTCAAATGTTCTCTCAATCACCGAACGGGTGGATACGTGAGCCGCATTATATCATTCCTATGCAAAGGTTTGAGTATTACCCAGTGGGGTCAGGAGCCATGGCCGGCTTCCATATCCTGAGTCGCCTATAAGAGAGTTAAAACACATGAATGTTAAGCTAAAATGTAACATATATTCCAAATATTGCCTCTTGCCATGCCATAGTACATGAAACAGTGTGAAGAATATACCACACATATGCCATTGCAATACAATTTTCTTGAATAATTAGCTTAGAAATACTGTAATCATGACATCCGTTAAACATTAAATTCATAAAATAACACCTCATATGGCTATAGTATTAATCCTGCAATGTGGAAGCAATGACTTGTGTGTATTGGCCACTACAGATGCTGTCACAAGTATTAGAACACTTACTTGGGAAATTCTGCGAGATTCTGGGGCAGTCTCACAGTAACTGCCTCAACATTTGTTCAACATTTCTATGAGATTCTTAATGGCCCATCGGATTAACACAGCGGTAGGTCCCTGCAGTCCCATTCAAACTGAATGGGACTGCAGGGACCCCTACTGTGTAATCAAACGGGCCATTAAGGATCTCACAGAAATGTTGATGCAATGTTGCGGCAAAATTGAGGCATTTACTGTGAGACTGCCCCAGAATTTCCCAGGTAAGAGTTCTAATACTGGTGACTGCATCTGTAATTCCCTGTTGTTGTGTGATTAATAATTGAAGACTATATAAAGTTGCATAACATGGATTATGTATATTAGCAAAACATAATGAAACTTTAAGCTCTAAATGAAATGTAGATATAAGTGCAGTTTGTATAACATTGACTGACCCAGTAGCCAACTGTCCCCGAATTCCCCCACTTCAAATGCACAGAAGACCGATGAGTTCTGAAGGATATGGGAATCATGGCAGGCACCTGGGAAAAGGGTTACCACACTGAGAATTTTCATGTGCGCATCACATACGACCTGCACATTAAGCGAGTGGTAATGTTTCCTGTTACGGAAACGCCTCTTGCCTTCACGTAGCGGGGTAGGTGCAACAAGTGTGCAATCTATAGCACCCATCACATTGTGTAGCCCTGCTACATCATAATATACAGTCTTCAGTGCCTGCCACCCTGTCTGCTCACTAGGAAAATGAATATAATTCCTAGTGTGTCTAGTCAGTGCACATAGAAACTGGCTAAGGACCCGCGAGAATGTTGGCTGCGAAACCCCACCTACTATGCCCACAGATGTCTGAAGAGACACAGAAGCAAGAAAATGTAATGAACTCAGCAATTTAACAAGGTCAGGCATTGCATGACTCCTGTCTGTTGATGGCTCTAAATCTTCTCTTAACTCCTCATAGAGTTCAATGAGAGCCGCTGAGCTCAATCGATAGCACCTGATGATGTTGGCCTCACTTAACCTCTCTAGGGAGCATCTTACTGGGAAATATCAGGATGCAAATTCACGCCTTACAGGGATTTCATTGCCTCTCTCTTGCCTCTCTCTCCCCTCTCCCCCCTTCTCTCACCCCTCTCCCTCCCTCTCCCTACCTTTCCCTCTCCCTCCTCTGTCTCTCCTCTTCCTTAATTCTAGTAGAATCTCCCTCCTCCTCACAAAGTACTCCATGAAACCACGATTTGCAATGACATCCATTTCACACCCGAAGGTAAGTGTTTGCTTGTAGCCTTTATATAGGCAGCCTAATAAGCCACATTAGTGCAAACTAGTTAGTGCATGTGTTGTATAGTATGTAGAATTTTTGGATTGTATTAATCCAAGCAGTCATTATACAGTAGTTTGAATGAGATGTGTTACACACATAATATAAGATGATGTAATCAGAAAATAAACAACATTCATGAATCCGCAGTCAAAGCGATGATGCAACACAATATGAAGAATTGTTGTTAAAAATAACACAGTCGTGAAATGTGTATGTAACATGTTGAGTCATAAAGGTGTTAAATCACAAGAAGTACTTGGTTTTCCTAGAGAGGTGTGGCAGAAGGTTTGATTAGTGTTGGGTGGTTGTTTTCTGATCACAGCAGTATTGCCCTATAAATGAACCCGCTCCTAATGTTTGCTGTTAGACTATTAAGTTATAAAGATGGATGTCATTCAATTGTTATTAATTTGGATTCAATAACGTGTTATCCTTCGATTCAATTAATGTGAATCAGCTCCATGAACATTGGGGGCCACACATTACTCAAGCCAACACCCGGGGACCCTGGGGGCCACACATTATTCATGCCAACACCTGGGGACCCCAGAGGCCACACATTATTCACGCCAACACCCGGAGACCCCGGGGTCACACATTATTCACGCCAACACCCAGGGACCCCAGGGGGCAGACATTATTCACACCAACACCCGGGGGCCACACAGTTATTCACACCAACACCTGTTGGCCTGTTATATTAATTGTGTGTTGAAAAAAATGGAAACAATGATTTTCTTCATGGCTCCATTTCTTTTTCCGCCAGCCTTAAGCTGTTGCAAAAATCTGGCATGCTTTAAAAGTACGATTCACTTAACACTGCTTAGTGAATCGTGCGGACTGGCAAAAAATGTCGCGGTTCCGTTTTTTGGCCAGATAGTACATTTGTTTTCAAAAAAAAATTTAGGCTGACAATATGCCTTTTACGGCCGAGAAAGCACTGTTATCACTGCTTAGTGAATCGCACAGCAGGCAGTATCAGTCTTAAAAGGCATTTATCACTGCTTTATTAGTACATTTTACACCTGGTTAGTCTCTGGTCAATCTGTATACTCTCTGCTTGTCAACTCACTGGTCGTTGTGCAATTATTTAATTACCCCACAAATCCAGACAAGGCCACTTCTAGATTATCTCACCAGTAACAGAAAAATTGTTCTTTTTAAATACAAGTTAAACACTTGTTTGCCGTATTTTTATTACAGCTACACAGAAAAAAATAAATTAACGTGACAGACACATTACTGCAAGTTGTAGCAAAAGGCCAGCACCATTAGCTGCATCAACCGTAACCAACAACAAATCGTGAAAGAGAATCAGGAGGGCCACCAACAATTTTGTCTGAGCCAGTTTGCTCAATCTTTGCAGTCCTCAGTATTCAGGGCTGTGACCCTTTCCCCACTGCTGCAGAAGATGACTGCTGATGAGGACGCAGATCAATTTGTCACAAATGTTGAAAGACCTGTGCCTCTTGTTGGCGTGAAGAAAGTTGAGCCCTTTACTTGGCTCCCAGGTGGATAGAGAAAGCCAGGTAGCTTATCAAATAACAAAACGGAACATACACTGTCCAATATAAATATGTTAAAAATGCGCCTGTGTGAATAAAGAGTGGTATCAGCTACAGTTCAGGAAAGACCAGGTATGACCTCAGGAATCCCTGTGTATCCTGTTCCACTGCCACTGAGAACCCTGCTAGATTAATTGAACCAGTAAAGTGGTACAAGTTCTGCTGGAGCAGTTTGTGGTGTGCCTTGCAGCATCAATGCAGAGTTAGGTCTGGCAGTACACCAATATTGCCATTTAATCAGCAATATACAGTACATGTGTGATGATTTATGGAGCATACAGGGGAACTGGGACAGCATGGCATTTGGTAAGCAACCTTGACTTGTGTTTGTCACGACTGAAGAGCAGCCCAGGACTGTGAAGGGACTTGTCCATGTTACATAGTTACATATTAGATGAGGTTGAAAAAAAGACATGCGTCCATCAAGTTCAACCTATGCTAAATTTAGACAACAGATACTTTAGCCTATATCCATACTTACAGTATATTGATACAGAGGAAGGCAATAAAAAACCCAGTGAAATATCATCTAATGGTATTTCATAAGGGAAAAAATAAATGCCTTCCTGACTCCAATAATTGGCAATCAGATTACCCACTGGATCAGCTACATAAGGAACAACTTCCCCCCGCCCCCTCTAAAATACATGCGTTTGGGGATTAGAGTCATATTGCTAAAGCTTGTCCCCCGTTCAGACATATTGCCATAAGGTTTGCCCTGTCCTCATTAACACATACTCTGCTACCCGGTTTCCAAGAGTTGCTTATTTTTTATACTTGTGTTTCTACCTGGTTCCAATCTGTTAGTTGAGGGCTAGAGGAATACCTACTGGTGAGATGAGTAGGCTGCATGATAGAGAGTCACTTATCTTTAGCCAGAATAAAGAGGCGGGGAAAACAAAAAGGGCCTCCTTCAATAAAGTCTACACCTGCACCACATTAAAATGTATTTTCTTGTTGCAATAAATGAATACATTTTCAATGTCAAGTTTTCATGTGCTTCACGATTTATGTTATCATGAATTTCACTTCATTTCTGAATTTGAAGAAATTTCTGCTAAAGTGAAATGCTAAAATTCCAGTATATGTAAACTGAAAATAGAGTCCTTCAATTGGACATTTAATGTTTAAAAAAAAAAAATCAACTTTGAAAATTTGTAACGATGTTAGCAAAAAAAGGGCAAATTTCGCCAGGTTTTCAAACAAACATTTGCATCCCAAGCGTCCCACTTACTAACTTCATTAAAAAGAGCGTATCAAAGCACACACCAGAATCTGAGGCAGCATTTCGTGATAGCATGTTTTGCCATGCTATGTTCACCAGTTCAGATTTTAACCAGACCTTTTACACACAGATGCATCAGAGGTATATTAGAACTAGCTTTTCTGTCTGAAATGGTTGAACATACATTGCTATACATTATTAGAAAATGCCGTTGACATAAGGCCAACAGTCATATAGTGTATCTAGAAGTAAAATAGGCAATGGAGTCCCTACAGTAATATTTATTGGGAAGGCAGCTTGTTCTGTTGTGAAACATGCTCCATTAAAATGAATGCATAAAAACAAAGATCTTAAGCCAAAATAATAAGATGGCTCCTAAATTATCACATTCTTTTCTCCCCACCTCAACGGTGGCAAGATAACCTCGATGGACGCGGATTTGCATAATCTAAAGTCATAAAGGCTATTACAGGACTACAGAGCATTAATTGACTTGCTTTATCTGTGATATTAGGTATTCTCTGGGGTTTGTTTTACATTCTACACTACAGTGGAATTCATGATGTACAATGTACAAATGATTTGGACCCCTATAAATATTTATACACAACAAAACATGACATAGAAAGTATCATTCCAAACAATCTTAATAATAATAATACAATCAATTAATATTATACGTAATTCTAATATTAATATCAATCAATAATAACATAAATAATAATAATATCAATTAATAACATCTATTACTACAGTATTATCATGAATACTAATAATATCTATTAATATTATCATGAATTCTAATAATTATAACAATTATATCAATGAATATGGCCATTCATATATTTATCTTGTATAGGTACGCAGTGCTGTACATATCACTGTTGCAAGCATGAGATCCAAAACCATAGAGGTATGCTTTTTTGGGCAAGATAAATTGATTTTCTATGTAATTAGAGCTGACACTAGGATTGGACTGCACCACTCCTTCCATGCACCTGGTGTTGTAAAATCACCAGGGGACTCATTAAATGTCACATATCCTAATTACCTTCCTATTTAAACCCCCCAACAGACCAGAGCCAGTAGTTCACACACACAAGCAGGTTGATAATGTAATTAAATAAAAGCAATCATGACTACATGTAATTGTCCTTTTGAATTATTTACAGCTCATAATCATAATAAACACATAAATTATGATTAATTGATCTCAAAATAAGGTCTTTTTTATTCAAATAAACTGCATAATTTCTTCCTTGGAATCTAGCTATGCTAACACTATTGCTACACACGTTACAGTATATATTTGTATCTGACTTTTCATCTGTGTGTCTTGATCTCCTTAATAGAGCTTGTCAAACATGTAATTTTTCTTATCCTTGCATAGTTATCGTATCTTCTAACATGGTCCGCATACATCATTGCCCTTTCAGTATTTCTGTGAAACAAGACAATTTTATTCTCAATTTTTCTGATGGGACATAGACTCTAAGATACTTTATGTTGTCTAGCAAGGAATGTGCTATGTTTTCAACTGTGTTGAGATATTGCTTCTTATATTGCCTTTCATCTTTCTGAGAGTGCTCCAGCCAAGCCTGGTTTTCTTTCTAATGCTTTTCATCTGACTTTTCCTTATGAATACATGTGAATGTTGATTTATTTCCATTTCTCTATACTTTCAAAGTTTGTCAATTTTTTGTGTGCATTTCTTGAACATGATTTTCATTTTCTATTCTCTGCTCTGACATTTGTATTTTTTCTAACATAGTAATGTATGTTCCATTACTAGGATACGATGACATCTGTTTGAATGTGAGATAGTGCTGTTTACAGTAGGTGTGCAGCTGAGTCTTGGACTTTTCTTCTGTTATAAAATATTATTCATTGGCATAGAAGAAATAATTTGTAATTCACTCACTTTTTATTTCGCATTCCCTTCAGAAAAACAGAATACAATAATCAAATGTTTTAACTGGCTTCAATTACAATCTTAGGCTGCGGCCCCGCTAGCGCTGAGTGCGCTGGCGCTCAAAGCATGCATGGCGGGTGTCCTTCGTCTGCTTGCGCGCGGGGGGAGAGGGGGCGGCATTGCCGAATATTGAGCGAGCGGGTAAGTATAATTTTTTTATTTACTTAAGCGCATCGCTTAAGCGGGGAATTGCAATATATATATATATATATATATATATATATATATATATATATATATACAAGTCACCTCGCCAGCACCACCCACTCAGCGCGTTCAGCTCTAGCGGAGCCGCAGCCTCAAGCTACAAATACAGGACCAACAGACTATTTGTATTGTGTACTGTGCTGTGTAAATATTGTAAGAATATCTAGTCTTTTAGTTTAATAATATGTGTAACACCCCCGGGTCCCCCCCTTTTAGTGAGATCTAAGGGGAAGGATAGGTAGTTTACTACATATCCTGGTAGTGTGTGGCTGCATAGAGTGCTTATCTGTTGGTTAGTAGTATCCTGAGCTTACGAGGGGAAAGGGAACTTGGTAGACAGGGCTGTTTTTTCTCGTGTAGTGTAGCGCCTCCATCCTATGGGGATCCATCCAGGGACAGGAGTGGTTCCCACAGGCAGTACCTCTTAGTTCAACAAGATATATTGCTGGCCAGCATAACTCACATACAGGGGATAAACAGGAACAATAACATAACTGTATAACTCTTCTTCAATCTCCTAGACCATTCCTACCCAGAGGATAGTCCCTCCCTGGGCAGACATAGCAGAGTTCCCTGAGCTTGAGGCCCATGGAACATAGATCAGCCATTCTTCCCTGACTAATCCCCCCCACCTCCCTTGAGGCCTCTGAGGCTAGTCCCAGCCCCCATGTGGGGCAAGGCAAAGTCTTCTCTCATTCCACGGAAGGGGAAGTGAACTCTCCATAGACATAATAGAACAGACAGAACCAGGAAGGGAGACAGGTCTTATACCTTGGAAGATCATACCCACAATCCATAGTAGATGGACAAGAACTGTTATGGTAACCCCCACCCCTTCCTGACATGGGATCCCAATTGCCACGAGCCTGTATCTGCAGATGGCAACAGTATGTCTCTCTAAAGAGAGCTTACAGACAGGCACACGTGGAAGGGATTTAACCCTAACACGGCTGGATCTTATTGAGTGCTAGGGCCAGGAAATGCGTAGTCATGGGACTACATGGCTACATATGGATACAAATAAAATGGTAGAAAAAGTAATATTCTATATACAGTACTATGCTTACAAGTTAAAGTGAATATAGGAAACCATGCAAGCTTTCGCTTAAAAACCATGCAAGTTCCCAAACTTAAAGAAATAGTCTACATAAAATTGAACTTGCCATTCTCATTTTCTCTGTTTTATGATCTCTTTTGGATTTGAAGTTAAATCAAGTTAACTTTTTATTTCAATGAGAACACCCAAAATATTAAATTCAACAGTAAACTTCAAATCAAAGGAACGGCTGTATACTTTTCACAAATGTTTTAAACAATTATTTAAAGGGGGATCAGGCAGTAAACCAGTAAAATAGGAAGTATCTCTGGGTTGGTTAGTAAATAAACTAATTTAGAGTTTGAATTACTAAAAATTATATCATAAGGAAGGTATATTCATAAAGATACTTTTCATATTAAAGGACAATAAAAAAACGGGTATTGAAGAGCACACTTGCCAGATTTGTTATGCAAATGACTGTATATATTGTATCAAGACATCAAGACATCTTTTTCAGATATTCATGTACTATAATTTTAATGAGATTGAACGATCGAGTAAAACTCTGTCCAAGATGAATACTAGCAAACCAGGAAAGGAGGCTTATACAGTATCTTCCAATAGTTGTAAAAGAGCATTGTACAGTACATCATGTAATGTTTACTGTTTAACACCTAGATTGCAACTATACTGTGAGCTTGTCACGGTACCTTATGACAAGATATAATGAACACCCAATATCTGGGTTGAACTGAACGAGGCTTAGATATAATAAAATATAATTTATTCCTTAAATAAGGTGAACACAGCAATATACAGTACCGACACACTTTATTGAAGTGTGGTCGGTACCGCAAGCCGGGAAATCTCCCGGCTTGCTAGTGGCCGCCCCTCGGCGTGCCGCACGTCATAGACGCGCGGTCACGCGTCATCGTGAGCGTGCGCCCCCTGCACGCGTGTCCAGGGGCTCCCCGAGGGAGCCCTGGTGTCCCGCGATCGCGGGACAGCGGCAGGGGGTTCCGGGGGACCCGGCGGACCCGGCAGCGGTAGGGAGAGCGCCCCGATCGGAGGGCGCTCTTCCGCTGCTTCGGCGCGCGCCCGTCACACTCAGGCGCGCGCCAGGCTACTGCTGCGGCACAGAACGGGCAAATGCTCGAATAAACTGTGCCGCAGCAGTAGTACAATTAACAGGCAAGAAGATAACACTTACTTAGGGTTGGAGGATGGAGAAGTATCCACTAGCAATTCTCCAGCAGTCCAGTGACATTAAAGATGGAATCAGAAGCACCTCTCCAGCAATCCAGTGACATTCAAGATGGTATCAGAAGCACAACTCCAGCAATCCAGCACAACTAAAAACTGTAGGGTTGACACAGTTTATATACCTGTGCAACCCTATTCTTAACATTGAACACAGCCTATTGGTGAACAATTATCTGTATTCATTCTCTAATGTGGAGACACCGACTAACAGACTAACCCATGCCCTCAGGTAACAATTAGACTGGCAGAGTTTTTTGATTGACTAATACTTAATCCCTAAACATTGGTTAACAATCAAGGCAGTTACTTTTTCATCACCGTGCTTAGGCTACTCAGCCGTCTACCCTTCATGACTTATTAGCCTAGCAAATGGCGTCTGCATTTTCAGAACAGATCCAAAATAAAATACATATACACTTTAATATCTACACATATTAATAAGTTCCATTCTGGTGGGCTCAGTGGGTCGACCTTTGCCAGTTTTTAATGCCTACAGTGACTCCACATATTGGCCAAATATGAACTCTCTGCGACCTCCAGAACTGGAGATACAGAAATGCACTTTAAAACATTAAAATACAGGCTTATAATGAAACATGGGAACAGGGGAACATACATTTTCAAGGTACAACAAGGTACAAACCTCATCCCTGGACCGCAGTCCAGTTAACCCCTTGTCTCTCTGGTGAGGTCAGGAGATGGCCATATGGGATGCAACCCCTTTAATACCAGGCCACCCCCTTTCTCCCTCTACACCTCCCCTTCTTAATGGGTAACCTGTGGCCCACTGGCCCTAACGGGGAGTGGGGCACTGCTGGCACCCTTAACGAACTCAGTCTCAGAGGGATAGTCCTGACGTGAAAGTCCATCAGCATTGCTGTTTTCACTACCCTTTTTGTGTTGAATAGTAAAATCCAACTCTAGCAATGCCAAGCTCCACCTTAGCAACTTGGCATTCTCCCCTGATGCCCTCTGCAGCCAACTCAGGGGGTTGTGGTCTGTGAGGACCGTGAAAGCCCTTCCATACACATAGGGCTGGAGTTTTTTGAGTGCCCACACAATGGCCAAGCACTCTTTCTCAATGGTGGCATAGGCCACCTCTCTGGAATGTAGTTTTCGGCTGAGGTACACCACAGGGTGCTCTCTACCGTCGTCCCCCACTTGGCTCAAAACAGCTCCAATGCCATAGTCCAAGGCATCAGTCTGTATGAGGAGATGTTTTGTATAGTCTGGGGCAGGCAGTATGGGGGCCCCAGCAAGCGCAGTTTTCAGTGCCTGGAAAGCAGTTTCACAGGCAGGAGTCCAGGTGATAAGCACAGGCAGTTGCTTCTTAGTCAAATCAGTCAGGGGTTTGGCCACAGCGCTGTACTGTGGGGCAAACATCCTATAGTACCCTGCAGTGCCCAAAAATGCCATGACCTACTTCTTGGTCTTTGGAACAGGACACTGAACTATGGCTTCTACCTTGGCTTGCTCTGGTTTGAGGTGTCCTCCACCCACCCTGTGCCCTAAGTACAGGACCTCTGCCATCCCTACCATACACTTAGTGGGTTTCAAGGTAAGCCCAGCCTCCCTGATCCTATCCAGCACCGCAGCTACATGTCCTAAGTGGGAGTCCCAGGTATTACTAAAGACAGCAATGTCATCTAAGTAAGCCCTGGCAAAGCTCTGCATGCCTTCCAATAACCTATTGACCAGGAGTTGGAAGGTAGCCGGGGCATTCTTCATCCCAAATGGCATCACCAAAAACTCATAGAGGCCACTTGGAGTGATGAATGCTGACTTCTCCCTAGCCTCCAGGGTCAGTGGGATTTGCCAATAGCCTTTGCTCAAATCCATAGTGGTCAAATACTTTGCCCCCGCGAGTTCATCTAGTAACTCATCCATGCAGGGCATGGGGTAGGCATCTGAGACCGTCCCAGTGTTGAGCAAGCTGTAGTCCACACAAAACCGGGAGGTCTTGTCCTTCTTAGGAACTAGGACTACCGGGCTTGCCCAAGGACTCTGGGACGGAGTAATAACCCCTGGGTCAGCATCTCCTCTATCTCCCTCTCCATACTGGTCTTGACCTCTGCTGACACTCTATAAGCATGCTTATGCAGAGGCCGCAGGTCCCCTGTGGCACTGGGTGTTTTGTGAGATGTGTGGTCCCTGGCATGTCAGTGAAGAGGGCCCCATACTTAGCTAATATGTCCCTGGCTTCTCCCTTCTGCCTAGCACTCAACTGTGCCCCTATCTCCACCTGCTCCACAGTGTTTCCCTGCCTGCTAGAAATCATAAGGAGTCCTACAAGATCCATCGCTACTTTCTGGAAGGGTTCCCCTATTATCGTTAGGGGTTTCAGGGGTGCCTTCACACGGTCGCCCGCCTTACCCACTCGCTGGCAGGCATCACAAGAGCGGCAGAAATTGCCCACATCTCGAGATGCCCCCGGCCAGTAGTAATGCTGTAATAACCGGGCTCGCGTTCTGTTGACCCCCTGATGTCCCGCTAATGGAATAGAGTGAGCTACCCGTAACAGTTGCTGTCGGTACCCCTGGGGCACTACTAGCTGTCGCTTACCGGTCAATCCCTCCTCTATCCCTGGGTTCCCTTCTTCTCTATACAGGAGTCCCTTATATCATAGGCAGCGCTCAGTGCCCTCCCCTGCCTGAGATTCGGACGCCCGAAGTCTCACGCCGGCCAGGGTAGGGTCTGCCTTCACTGCCTCCCTAAACTGGGCTCCTAATTATGACCACCCCCCAGTCATGTTATTGTCAGGGGAATGGGGAAGGGTGAGAGGGAACAGTAAGTCAGTCTGTGGTTGCAACTGAGCCTGGCTTACCGCCCCAGGCTCCTCTGCGCCCTCCGCTAACGTTGGTCCCAAAGGCTTGGGGACTGGTGCCACCGCCATTGCCGCTGTCTGGCTCCGGGTAACCGCCGCCACTGCAGCGGGCTTGGGCACTCGGTCATAGGTGCAGGTCATCGGTCCCAGATCGTTGCCAAGAAAAACATCGGCATCCAAACCAGGAAAAAAAAACCACCTCCCGCACACCCTGGCCCTTCCCCAATCCAAAAAGATTCTGGCCACTTGCAGGAAACGTTGCTCTCCATCGGCAACAGTGATCTGTATCCCAGGGCCTGGGAGCAATTCCTCTGGCCGGACAATATCAGGTCGGACCAGGGTCACTGCAGCTCCTGAATCCATCAAGCCGACTGCTTGCCGGTCACCGACTGTGACCATGGTGAGATGTCTGCTCCGGCCGTCCGTCTGCTGCAGGTCCGCGCTGAGATGTCCTCCGCTCCTGGCTGTAGGCACTGATGAAACGGGACAGGCGTTGCATGGGACGCCTCGCTGGGAGTTGGTTCCATAACCGGTCCGGTGTCTTTGGTGGAAGCTACCCGCACGCGGGCAACCGGCTTCGCAGCTGGGGTGCGTTGCCCCAGATGGGGTCCGCCGGAACGCAGGGGTTCCGGGCAATCTGGTCTGATGTGACCAGGACGGTTGCAGTTGTAGCCCCGGCGCTCATGCCGGAGCTCCCCCGCCTTCGGTAGACTGCTGCCCGCAGGCGGCCTCTGAGTCCTTTGGGGAGTATTGGCAGACTTTCTGGCCGGTGCCACCGCCACCGTCGCCTTGGCTACTGTTTTGGCGGTCATCAGGGCGTGGCTGGCCACATAGTCATCTGCAAGCCTCACCGCCTCCTGGTAAGTCTTCGGCTTCTTGTCGTACACATAAGCCCTCACCGCCATCGGGCACTGCTCCATGAGCTGCTCCTGAAAGATGAGGTCCAGCAGGCGTTTGTAAGTCCGTGCCTCATAGCCCTCCACCCAGCATATCCCGTATAAAGCCATGCGGGTCATATAGGTATCATAGGACTCCTGGGGCTGCCTCTCCTCCTGCCGGAATTTACCCCGGTAGGCTTCAGGGGTAAAACCATACTGAAACAATAACAGTTCTTTCAGGTGTTCGTAGTCATCAGCATACTCATCTGGAAGCGCCATCATTGTCTGCTTAGCCAATCCGGAAAGTAAGGGGTCCAAACGTGCAACCCTATGCTGAGGAAGCACTTTGTACCACCGGCACTGCGTTTCAAAGTTCTTTAAGAAACTGGCAATCTGGTCAGTGCCTTCCACGAACTTGGTGAGACTGTGCTGGTCCAGTTTGATTTCATCTGTGTTGGGTTGGACAGGGGGGCAATAAGCGGGTCTGTTCACTGCCATAGTGATAAACTGCAGCCGCTCCTCCGGTGTCCCTCTGTCTCCCCATGCAGTAATCAGTGCCAACATTTCAGGGGTGAATGGATTGGTAGCCGCAGCAACCAGTACCCCTCCTGTTGCACTGCTCCCGGGAGGTGCACTCGTTCCCTCCCCGAGATTACGCCGCCCCGGCACTGGGTTCCTTCCCTGATCTCCAAGTGGCTGTAAAAGGGCAAGCTGAGCCATATCCTGAGGCTCTGCAAGCCAGGCTTCATAGTCACCGATTGCATCAACCATGTCTGTGACCTCCTGGTTCTCATAGGGCAGTCCATATTCACGGCACGTGTCCTTCAGCTGAGCTCGGGTCCACATGTTGGATGAGCCTTCAGCCTCGCTCATGGTTCAGTCGTAGCAGTGAGGTAGTGTTACAACTTGTGTTAACTGTTGCACTACTGTGTGTTCAATATCTTTAGTCCCAGGAACTTGCAATTACCATCAAGTTCCTACTATGTTACAGTATCCCGCAGTATACTGTAACACAGGTCCAGTTCAATCCCACCGCTTGCCACCAGTTAATTATAGAGCTTGTCACGGTATCTTATGACAAGATATAATGAACACCAAATATCTGGGTTGAACTGAACGAGGCTTAGATATAATAAAATATAATTTATTCCTTAAATAAGGTGAACACAGCAATATAGTACAATTAACAGGCAAGAAGATAACACTTACTTAGGGTTGGGGAAGTATCCACTAGCAATTCTCCAGCAGTCCAGTGACATTCAAGATGGAATCAGAAGCACAAATCCAGCAATCCAGCACAACTAAAAACTGTAGGGTTGACACAGTTTATATACCTGTGCAACCCTATTCTTAACATTGAACACAGCCTATTGGTGAACAATTATCTGTATTCACTCTCTAATGTGGAGACACAGACTAACAGACTAACCCATGCCCTCAGGTAACAATTAGACTGGCAGAGTTTGTTGATTGACTAATACTTAATCCCTAGACATTGGGTAACAATCAAGGCAGTTACTTTTTCATCACCGTGCTTAGGCTACTCAGCCGTCTGCCCTTCATGACTTATTAGCCTAGCAAATGGCGTCTGCATTTTCAGAACAAATCCAAAATAAAATACATATACACTTTAATATCTACACATATTAATAAGTTCCATTCTGGTGGGCTCAGTGGGTCGACCTTTGCCAGTTTTTAATGCCTACAGTGACTCCACATATTGGCCAAATATGAACTCTCTGCGACCTCCAGAACTGGAGATACAGAAATGCACTTTAAAACATTAAAATATAGGCTTATAATGAAACATGGGAACAGGGGAACATACATTTTCAAGGTAGAACAAGGTGCAAACCTCATCCCTGGACCGCAGTCCAGTTAACCCCTTGTCTCTCTGGTGAGGTCAGGGGATGGCCTTATGGGGTGCAACCCCTTTAATACCGGGCCACCCCCTTTCTCCCTCTACAATGCTGTATTCAACAACTATAGTAGAATTCAAGGGCGTAGAAAAAGAAAAAAGAACCAACGCAACCTCAAGAAAAACAAAGAGAAATAGGGGGGAGAAAAAGAAAATGTATAGAGTGAAGTATGTTATTAAAACTCGATTCCAGAACAAAAGATGGTAGGCACTGAGTAAATTGAACATATATGTTTTGTAGTACAGGTATATCTCTTATTTTTCCTTCCAATGAAGATTTTCATATACAAAGAAAATGAAGCAGCCTCATAGCGCAATAAGAATAAACATTTATAGAAGATTTCATGGAAGATTCCCTAATAACTCACAAAGTGATGATTCTTTAAAGCTTTGTAAAAGCATGACAATATGGAGTTAGCCGACACAGGAAAGATCCCCCTATTCCCATGTGTTAGTCCCTGAGTGAATGCCTGCATCTGACATCACTTCAAGTAGTTTCCTGTCCATCTCTGACCAATGCTCCATTTCCCAACACATTTCATAGGTGAATCCTGCATCCTCAGGCGATTGTATCCTCTCTTTCTTCAACCAGCCTTAACTTATTTGTGAGGTCTGTACAGTAATTGTTTTAAATCCTACCTAAAAACTTTCTCACTGACTGCCCCACACCTCTGGAATGCCCTTCCCCTCAACATCAGATTAGCACCCTCTCTATCCACTTTTAAGACGCCTTAAAACACACCTTTTTAACAAAGTATATGGGTAGCTCCGTGGACGATAGTGTACACCTCCTACATCAAACTTGGCCCCTTTCAGCCACACTTACAAGAACAGAAATTGAATTCTAAATGTGGAACCTGCGCTCCAATGCCGGGTCCGTTTAAATTACAGACTTGTATTAATCCAAAATAAGTCCACAACACCATAGGGGTAACAATTGAAGAATGAAGTCACTGATCATGTGGTACGGTTTCCTTCATGGGGACCAATATTCCCTGAAGGGACTGGGCAAAGGAACAACTCCCTGCACAGAAACTCATTGGGATGGACCCTGGAACATTCATATACCACAAAGTATTGTATTTATACTGTTACTGTTATACAGTCTGTTACTCACATCTCTGGAGTCTTCCCATCCAATTGGTGTGTGAAGTGTGCTGCTACTTATAGAAAATCCAATTAAACATCCAGGGGGTAAAGGCACAGCAAGAAGAGAGTGGGACAGAAGCTGCTAAAAAAATAACCTTTACTTGTCCATTAAGAAGAAATGGAGGTACAAAAAACCCTCCTACAGTAAATGTTTCAAGCACCAGGCACTTACAAGAACACACTCTTACTGTCTTTGTATGTACTTCCTACGTACCATTTAGATTGTAAGCTCTGCGCAGCAGAGACTCCATTTCTTATTGTAACTTTTACGTCTGAAGTGCTAATTTCCATTATGTGCTATATTATTACAGTATGTAATGTGTATTACTGCTGGTAATGGTGCGATGTAAATAAAGACATACATCATACTCTTCTCCCTCTACCACTTGCCCTCTTGACCCCATTCCCTCCCATCTCCTAAAACCTCTTGCTCTTACTATAATCAATATGCTCACACACATTTTTAACTCCTCCCTCTGCTCTGGAACCTTTCCATCCTCCTTCAAACATGCAACAGTCATACCATTACTCAAAAACAGCAAGCTTGACCATATCTGTATTTTTAACTATCGACCTGTCTCCCTCCTGCCTTTTGCCTCTAAACTCCTTGAACGTCTTGTATTCTCTCGCTTGCACCATTTTCTCAACACCTATTCTCTCCTAGACCCTCTACAATCAGGTTTCCGCACTGCTCACTCCACGGAAACAGCCCTCACTAAAATAACTGATGACCTCCATGCTGCCAAAGACAGAGGTCATTACACTCTGCTCATATTACTCGACCTCTCTGCAGCATTTGACACCGTGGACCACCCTCTGCTCCTTCACATTCTCCATACTCTTGGTATTCGGAACAAAGCTCTATCCTGGATCTCATACTACCTCTCCCATCGTACTTTCAGTGTCTCTTCTGCTAACACCTCCTCCTCCTCTATTGATCTCTCTGTGGGGGTACCCCAGGGCTCTGTCCTGGGACCTCTTCTTTTTTCTCTGTACACACTCTCTCTAGGTAACCTAATAACATCTTTTGGGTTTAAATATTACCTCTATGCTGACGACACACACATTTACTTTTCAACATCCGACCTTACACCTGATGTACAAACCAAAGTTTCTGAATGTCTCTCTGCTATATCATCCTGGATGGCCCTCCCCTGCCTTAAACTCAACATGGCTAAAACAGAGCTCCTCATACTTCCTCTCAAACCTGGCCCTACTACCTCCTTCCACATTACTGTTGGAACTACGATCATTCACCCAGTAGCCCAAGCACGCTGCCTAGGGGTCACACTCGACTCCTCTCTCACATTCGCCCCTCACATTCAAAACATATCTAAAACCTGTCGCTTTTCCCTCCGCAATATAACAAAGATACGCCCTTTCCTCTGTTGCTCCAGTGCTAAAACTCTGACTCAGGCCCTCATTCTCTCCTGTCGTGTTTACTGTAAACTCCTGCTGTCCAGCCTTCCTGCCTCTCACCTGTCTCCCCTACAATCTATCCTAAATGCTGCTGCTAGAATCACTCTACTCTTTCCTAGATCTGTCTCAGCATCTCCCTTCATGAAATCCCTCTCCTGGCTTCCGATCAAATCCCACATCTCACACTCCATTCTTCTCCTCACTATTAAAGCTTTACACTCTTCTGCCCCTCCTTACATCTCAGCCCTAATTTCTCGTTAAGCACCCTCCAGACTCTTGTGTTCTTCTCAAGGATGTCCTCTTTCTACCCCCTTTGTATCTAAAGCCCTCTCTCACCTTAAACCTTTTTCACTGACTGCTCCACACCTCTGGAATGCCCTTCCCCTTAGTACCCGACTAGCACCCAATATATCCACCTTTACGACCCACCTTAAGACACACTTGCTTAAAGAATCATATGAATAGCACTGTGGATATTCTGAACACATGATACATAAAGCTTGGCCCCCTGCAGACGCACTTACCAGAACTCCCTCCTACCTTCTCTGTACGTTCTCCCTACCTACCAATTAGACTGTAAGCTCCTTGGGGCAGGGACGCCTCTTCCTTAATGTTACTTGTATGTCTTAAGCACTTATTCGCATGATCTGTTATTTATATTATATGTTATTTATTTGATTGCCACATGTATTACTACTGTGAAGCGCTATGTACATTAATGGCGCTATATACAGTGGCGACATACTTTATTCTCATGCGGCTAGAGCCGCAAGCCACGAGGTTTCCCGGCTTTGTTTTGAATTCCCTCGGGAGCCCTGGTGTCCCGAGATGTGGGGGATGGCGGTGGGGGGCTCCGGGGGACCCGGTGGACCCGGTGGACCCGGAGAGGGGAGGGGGGTGCCTCGATCGGAGGACCGATCCTCCGAGGCTCCGGCGCGCGCACGGGACACCTCGGCGCGCGCCCGGTATCTGTCGCGGCCGAGACCGGGTAAATGTTAGAATAAACTCTGCCGCGACAGTAAATAAAGACATACAATACAATACAGGCAAACCCCGCATTAACGTACGCAATGGGACCGGAGCATGTATGTAAAGCGAAAATGTACTTAAAGTGAAGCACTCCCTTTTTCCTACTTATCGATGCATGTACTGTACTGCAATCGTCATATACATGCATAACTGATGTAAATAACGCATTTGTAACAGGCACTATTGTCTCCCCGCCTGCACACAGCTTCGGTACAGGTAGGGAGCTGGTATTGCTGTTTAGGACGTGCTGACAGGCGCATGCGTGAGCTGCCATTTGCCTATTGGGCGATATGTCCTTACTCGCGAGTGTACTTAAAGTGAGTGTCCTTAAACTGGGGTAGGCCTGTACATACATACATACATACATATAGCTCTCTTTCTTAACCCTAACATGCCTATTTTTAACATGAAATCCTTTACAAAATGTAATCTAATACACCTTTTATTTATTTTGTTTAAAGCTTAAATCACTAATTAAAGTGATACTCAAATAAAATAAATACAAATTAAACAAATTATATACAAAATATAACAGCTTACAGTATACAGTATGAATATTAAGAAACTATATTTAATCATTCCTAAAACCTTTACATTTTTACATATGTAGCCATACACTCTAATGACAATTGCAGTGGCTGCCTCAATGAAGGATCCTGTTTTATATACCTCTGCCTAAGTAACAGTCTATTGGGTAGAGGTATGCTTGAGAACTGTCGTGAGAACTGTCTCCAGTACACCTGGAGCCTACTATGACTGGAGGCACTGACATCATGAGTAGAGCCTGAAGGATCACCACAAGCCTGTCATTTTTCCCCTTACCATCACGGACCCTCAGCATCCCCAGGACCCTCACAGGTATTTAGCACCATAACACATGTAGCAATAGCAAGATCTCCCAGAGGAGGGGTGTGGGGGGGAGGGGGGTAAGCGGTGCTACACACATATTAAAAGTTCCCACATAAATTTTGTTTCATTTTATCAATATATAATTATTTCTCCTTTAATATTAGTTTTGGTTTATTACTCTTGTTTTAACTCTCACTCTAACTTAACCATATTCCTTTTTTTAATATTGTTGTGACCATTTGAACCATTACTGGTGCAGACTTCCCAAATAATTTGGATACTATCATGATCTCTATATACAAAAAAGATAGGTTCTTAATTGATTTCAAAAGAGCCATACATTTCTTGCTTGAACTCCATGAAGCACAGTGTATTTCCCTATACTAGGAAACCACCAAGGTCTATATTATTGATAAGACCTGTGTGGATTAAGGTTTTAAATGTATACAGTATATCCACATTGTCTCCCTCTGTGAATCTTTTGTATCATATCTCCTCCTCTTATATTGTTTTTTTATCTTATCTATCTCTCCAAAGGTAAGACCTAGTGAATTACTTGAATTAAATATTTGAAGTGGTGGGAGACACTATGTATATCCAGACCTTTCAGAATATTTCTGCAGTGTCTACTACTGTAAATCTCTGCTTCAGACATCTTTTCATCCATTACACATATTGCAGGCTGAATGGAAACTCTACTATTTCCGAAATCTGTCTCAGCGTCAGCCCTGCTGAATTCCCTCTCCTGGCTTCCTATCAAATCCTGTATTACACACTAATTCTCCTCCTCACTTTTAAAGCTTTACACTCTTCTACTCCTCCTTACATCTCAGCCCTTATTTCTTGCTATACTCCATCCCAACTCTTGCGTTCTGCGTAAGGATGTCTTCTCTCTACTCCTTTTTTATCTAAAGCCCTCTCTGTTACGCCGGTGCTGCCCGCAGACCAGACCTGTTCCTTTCACTGAGGTGAGGAACGTATAGAAGCACGCACCCGCAGCAAAGGGAGCGTGTCCGGAGTGTGGTGATTTTGGCGTTGCCAGGCCAGGTGTATTTCGCTAGCAATACTTGCCGGTACCGGTGTAGAAATGCCGTTGTCGTTGCCGTAGCCAAGGTCTGGGATTGGAGAATTCTGGAAGGTCGTTTGTCCAAGCAGGGGTCAAGAGCCAGAGAGAGACGTCCGCCAAGCCAAGTCGTAACCTGAGTGAATGAGAGAGAAAACGCCAGAGTAGTAATCCAAGTGAAAACTATGTCGAGCAATGAATGATAGGAAGGACTGGCATTATAAAGTGTGGCTGACCAATCAGAAGTGAAGGCAGACCTGGAGGACTGCGTGGAGCCATCCAGGATAGGTTCCCTTGATTGGCAGGCAGGTGAGGACTCTTGTCTTGACAGGAGATCATATTCCTGTATTGGGGGCGGGTCTTCACTGCCAGAGCAGTGAATAAATTAACTTCGCCCGGCGCGCGCTGTTCAGGCGCGCGCCCGAGCAACATGGCGGCCGCGTGAGGTACTGCTGGAAACCGGGGACGCCGAGGACGACGGGGAACCCCCAGAACTGACGGAGGTGAGTGGCGCTGGCGAGGGGTGAGCGCCACGGCAGCAGGAGGGAATATATCAGCAGAGGAACCAGGGCGCGGGCGCCGCGATCCCTGATTCCTCACACTCTCCCGCCTTAAATATTTCTCACTGACTGCCCCACACCTCTGGAATGCCATTCCTCTCAATATCCGACAAGCACCCTATCTATCAACCTTTAAGACCCAAATCAAAACACACCTGCATAAGGAAGCATATGAGTAGCTCTATGAGTGATATTTTTACACTGTATATATAAACCTTGACCCCTTGCAGACAAGCTTACCAGAATGCCCTCCTGCTGTCTCTGTACGTCCTTCCTACCAAACAATTAGATTGTAAGCTCTTCGGAGCAGGGACTCCTTTTCCTAAAAGTTACTTTTATGTCTGAAGCACTTCTCCCATTATGTGTTATTTATATTATTTGTTATCTATATAATTGTCACATGTATTACTGCTGTGAAGTGCTATGTACATTAATAGCACTACTGTATATAAATAAAAAATACAGGATACCTGCTGCACGCCATACAAAAAGGTATAAGATACATAAATACCGGTGCTCCTGTGTTCAGGGATGGCATGTAGGTAATCCAGTCTGCATGATAAGTAAAAAGGACAACGCGATCTGCGGATTTTTAAATTCTATTTATTGAGCCAAAAACTGTGCGACGTTTCGATCTGAGTTGGTCTTTTTCATGCCACATCACTTGAAAAAGACACCTCAGGTCGAAACGTTGCACAGTTTTTGGCTTAATAAATAGTATAAGAAAATCTGCAGTGCCCTGTGTTTTTTCTTATCATGCAATATAAATAAAGACATACATACATAAAATTCTTACAGTCACAATTAATGATTTCTTTTATGTTAAATTTTTATCCTGTGACTTTACATTGAAAACAATAGTTTTTTTCTATATTTGCAGAATCTGCACCTACATATGGAACATAAATAGCAAAGAAGAGAAAAAAGCTGAGCACTGCCAGGGGATAAAGAAAAAGGCTGGGGCAAAAAATAAATAAAGATTATTTATTGGGCATAATGGCCAAAAAAAACAAACACACAAGGTTAAAAAACTCTGATGCGTTTCCCGCCGTGGAGGCGCTTTATCAAAGAGTACTGAGGTTCTCACAGTATCAGAATATATAGCAGTCTCTAAAGTATACGCCCTGATCTGAAACCAATGAATCAGAAGATGGTCTAATTGATTATGCAGACAGCTGTGATTTAAAGCTGTTGTAAGGGTCTTATGGTATAAGATGTTAACATGACACTAATCATCATATGAGACTGTGAGAGCCTAAATGGTTACAACAAATAATAATAAATATAAAAACAAAAACAAAAGAAGAAAAGGACTAATAGTGAACATCATAGCAACAATGTATCAAATGTGTTAATATAATAAAGATATATGTGCATGAAATATAATAAAAATAATATATATATATAATCAGATAGTGTATTGACGCTAGATAAACACTAATGAGATGTAATAGTATAAGTGAATATTCAAATAACAATATAAACCATGTGTATACCTAATGTATAGACATAGAGATATATAGTATAGATGCTTTATCAAAAAAATTAATTAATTAAATCTATAACTAATAAAATGTAAAAAAGTGATAATAAAATTAGTGAATAGAATTAGTCAAATCCTCAGATGTTAAATAAACAAATTGATACAGATAAATTAAAAAATGGTGATAAAAAACCCTAATAACAGAAAAGTGCATATATAATATATTATGATATAGTCACCTATGTATAGCTATGAGATAAATAATAAATACATATATAAATTTAGATCTATAATAGTTATAATAATGAAATTTATATAACAAATATAAATATATTATCATCAGGTAACTTGTCTTATGAAATTGATAATATATCGTACAATTAAAACATACCAAACAGTGAGGACGTGTGTATAGATATATACAAATCAACAGTCTAATAAATATAAATAGCATAGAAGACATATTTGGATAAGGAACATAGGGCCTCATGCAGTAAGCGTTGATAAGGTATTTTTCGGCATTTTATAGCCAAAATTGGGTTTGAGATTCAGTAAGCGCCGATAAGTGCTTGATTTCGCCAGGTTTCGGAGCCGATAATTTTGTTATGGCCAGTCGGCTGCCGATAAGCCTGTTTTCGCCACTGATCGACACTTTTTTAAATCGGCTGGATTCAAGAAAAAAAATCAGCTTATCGGGGCTGATCGGCACTACGAAATTGAGATGTTATGGCCAATTTCTCCCGCCAACTAAAGTTGGCAGTTTGGAGGGGAGAACGATCGCTAAGGCTGCCGGAACGGCACTTAGAAAAAAAAAAAATTCTGTACATCAATGGAGTCAATGGAGCGGGGACGTATAACAGTATAGTACTGTTTACGTTTCATTGCTCACAATACAAACGTCATTTGCATTACAGTGTGGGGGCATTCCCTGCATTGTGTCACAGCTGACGTGTATTATTTGCATAACATTCTACTTTTACATGTTTTCAGCATTTGCGGGTCACATTACTCATCATGTGATGATGTGGCAAGGGAAAATACTATACTCAACTCTTAAAGGAGAACCTCACATCATATCACACATTTTACTGAACTGAGCAACAATTATTTACATGATGTTAAACATGTCACACATGTCACACATACACCGTATATTCATGTTCCTTTACATTACACAATGCTTGTAATGTGACACGCATCTTTAAACGTTCATGTACATCTGTCTTCTCATGTTTACATCTAGTTTTGGGTCCTCCCTATTTTCATGACGTCACTTATTGGACGCTCAATCACATTGCATGTTTACATTGTAACCGTAGCATTACAAGCACTTCAACCTAACTTATACACACATGTACAGTAATTCATCATTGGGACACCTTGTAAACTCATTCTATAGCAACTATCCTCATTACAGAAATGCATGCATATGCACACGACTATTCATTGTTGTCAACATGTGACAATAACATGCCTAATTACACGTTACACCAAACTTTTCCCACGTCAATCTCAGCCTTTTTGTCTAATTACATGACTGACTGTTGCCTTTAGAAGTGTTACATGCATTGCACATTCAACTATTTATTTTCAAGCAATCTTTGTACAAAGCTTCACGTCACATCATTGGCAAATATCATCATTCTCTGCAGAATACACACAACAAATACTTCTAAGAACAACTGCACACAGCTTGCCACAGAAGTACTTTATTATGTTAATGTAACACCTTGCATTTTACTATGTCACCTGACATCATCACATACCTATTTAAAGGACGCCCATTACCTGCTCATTCACAGCTACTCATTTCAAAATGTTGCGATTGTTTAGGAGACGGAGGAACATTCTTTTCTATGACATGCTTGATGATCAAGAGAATGATATAGGGCAAGGGAGGGACAGACCGAGGGACAGTGACAGGGACAGTCACGCGGATACGACAGGGACAGGGAGAGGGACAGGCCGAGGGACAGGTAGAGGGACAGGAGATCAGAGGAGAAGACAGAGGAGACAAGTTGTGCCTCGTCCGCGTGTGTACAGGGAGAGAAACCTGTTAGATGGGATGAGTGAGGAGGAGATTGTAAGTCGCTATCGTTTGAGTTCAGCAGCAATCTTATCTCTTTATGAGGAGATAAGGGGAGATTTAGATTTTTTCACAGCCAGAGGTCGTGCAGTCCCTGGGCTTGTTAAAATGCTGTGCTCATTACATTATCTTGCTTCCGCGTCATACCAGACAACTGTGGGCATAGTGGGCGGGGTCTCGCAATCTACATTCTCGCGGGCCTTTACCCAGTTTCTCTATGCACTCAATAGACGCGCTAGGAATTATATTCATTTTCCTACAGAGGCGACAGAGTGGCTGGAAGTCAGGACTGGCTTTTATAATATAGCAGGGATACCATGTGTGCTGGGTGCAATCGATTGCACACATGTTGCTTTGATTGCACCTAGTCAGAGTGAGCATGTGTACCGCAATCGTAAGCACTACCATTCACTCAATGTACAGGTGGTATGTGATGCGACGATGAGGATAATGCATGTGGTACCCAAATTCCCTGGTTCCAGTCACGATTCCTCTATCCTGAGGAACTCTTCAGTCTTCCATGCGTTCGAAGAGGGACATTTTGAACATGGTTGGCTGCTGGGTGAGTACAGATTTACATGTTCTAACACAAAACACATTTTTATTTAGGAATGTTGGCATTGTACAATTTGATCACTAATGTCAGCTTATGTGTGCTCCATTCATTATAGGTGACTCAGGATACGGAATTAGGCCGTGGCTCTTGACTCCGGTGCTAAACCCTCAAACTGAAGCAGAGGAGAGGTACAATGCAGCCCATATATCTACAAGATCTGTTATAGAGAGGACATTTGGCCTACTCAAGACCAGATTTAGGTGTCTGGACAGAACTGGTGGGGCTCTTCTATACAAGCCTCAAAAAGTGTCTGATATTATCCTTGCCTGTTGCATTTTGCACAATGTTGCACTCAGGCACAATGTACAATCAGACCTAGCTGAGCCTTTGGTAGACGAGCATCCCACCCATGTAGCTGCTGAAAATGAACAAACAGCCAGTGGTGGCCAGACACGCCAGAATCTCATCAATTCATTTTTTTCTTGTAAGTAAAAACATATATGTTCCAAGTTCTACTTTTATAGTTACATTATGTTATCTTAACAATAATGTTTTTTTATATACCCTTCTGGTAGGACACAGATGAATATGGGTTGCACACCTTTCTTTTCTCTGCTGTGTGCACAAAGGGATGTGGCACCGATATGTTATTGTTGCACAGGTTATATAATCCCTCTTCAATTGTACTTTAGTTGTGTGTATGTGAATACAACTGGGGAAACAAAGCACTAATATTTTAGCATTGTGTTGTTCCTTATGCTAAGACAATACACATATTATGGCCATACTCATTCATGCTTCTAGTATGCTTACATACAATGTTATTGGTGCAGTGTAACATGTACATCCATATGATGTGTACACCAGGCTGATTTACATTTTGAATGTGATTAAATATACATGGTGTTGCACATTTAACACCAAATACACACTTTGCTGTGTTGTTTACGGTACTGAAGATGGCATGTCAATGTTTGCAATTTATATATTGTTCCTTTGCATTATAGGTATATCTCCAGTATGACTGATCATGGTATGTATATTTGCTGACATCTCTCATAAGATGTGCCTACCTCAATCTTTCTATAATTATTTGAAATAAAAACCCAACATATTGGTTTAAAAACAAATGTAACATACATGTACTTTCTGTATCATGTATATGCATTTAGCTACTCTTGAGGTTTCATGTGCATTGTATTAGAAAATGATTACTCCCATTTCATCACATTTTATGTATGTTTCCTTATAAATTCCATTAATGTAATATAGAGGTGTTTGGAGACAAGGGGATAACTGTACTTATTTGTTTACTTACGGGAGCTCATTCATCACGGATGAAATTGACTGATCATAACACTCCATGCATGAATGCCTGTAATCACAACAATGCGTACTACATCTTATATTTAGCAATGTAGGTGTTTATTAAAGCTAGGAATTATTAGTCAACATTAATTTAAATTTGTGACATGTGTATGTATAAGTCACACGTGTGTGGATGTGTCCTACATGTACCAAGTGTAAAACTGTTAACAGAAAAGACAATTTTGTCGCAAATGTTACTGTCATTTAGCATTTCTAATTTACCATTATGACAATGTTGGTAATATTTTTGGAATGTCAATCACGTCACTTCATCATTATCATGATGATAATTATCAAGTATTCTCACAATTGTAACGTCAATCACGTGCACATTAGCATAGACACACTTTTTAAGACAACTGTTTGTGTCTGTATCAATTTGTGTAGGATCCATGTACAACACCGACAAATGATAACAGCAGCTTTATTATGGTAGCTTATATCATCATATTGACTATACTATTTATTTTTAGAACGTTTAATAAACACAGTAAACTATAGTTAGTTAGGTTAATGAAATATACACAGAAACGTAATTCATTACATGATGTTGATGTCATATTCAGAACATCATGCATTGTAGGGGACCACAACATCTGGGCAATAACATTATTTGCTACAGTCCCAAACCATTTTATCAACATACCCATGTAACAAGAGATTTTTAACAATAAATGGCTAATTGGTTGTAAGTGTCCTTTACATTGGGAGAAGGAGTGGCTCAGTGAGTAAAGACACACACTGGCACTGAGAGTAAGCAGGGGAGTCTGGTTCAATTCCCGGTGTCGGCTCCTTGTGACCTTGGGCAAGTCACTTTATCTCCCTGTGCCTCAGGCGGCAAAAAATAAATTGTAAGTTCCACGGGCCAGGGACCTCAGCCTGAAAAATGTGTCTGTAAAGCGCTGCGTACAACTAGCAGCGCTATACATGAACATGCTCATATTATAATTATTATTATTGTTACATAGTTTCGACAGTCATACGTTCCATTACACAATAGAATACACAAATGTGTTAGCAGAGTGGGAATGGTTGTTATATATAAAACACACCATGCCATAAAATGCTAGTAGTAATTAAAGAACACTCAAGAAAAATTCATGAGGCACTCTTTTGCAACATCATTATGTTAATTAAGTGCTTATGCAATATAGGCATAAGGGTATCACATTTTTAATTGTTTGTTAATAAGCGCTGCAAGCAATATAAAATTAGTTCCATATGTAGTATAGTAGTCGGTGGCTCCTCCTCACAATCATCTCATATAAAGGTAGACTCTTCTGAAATCATACATTGATCCGATTGTATCTTCCCCGACATCTCTGAAATACAGCAAACACATGATGGTCAAAGATGGCACCTTACTATATATATATCCGTGACAATGCGTTACACAGCTCTATATGATTGTGTACATACACACGTCAGTCACTTATATGTTAGAAGTACAAGTGTACATCAGTATGTAATTTTTCTTTAAATTGGTAGCAGACATAACTATGTATATGAATTGAACGTTGCCTGTATACTGAAAAATGTGCGCGCACATCTTAGTGTGCGCACGCACTTCACGCTTGGCTCCACTAACTGTTAGCGCATGCGCAAAACAAAGCGTACGTTGTGCGTTCAATACATGTTGAAAATACCAGTAAACATAAAATCTTTATTTCAAATACAATGAAGATGAAACTACATTCGTTCTAAACGAGTACATCTGTATTCTATTTAAACAGACATGTTTGGACAGAAAGCACGGCCGATAACACAATGCGCAAATGCAATACATGTGACGTCATGTTAAGCCAGCGTGAAACGCACG
Organism: Ascaphus truei; assembly: GCF_040206685.1. Classification (NCBI taxonomy): domain Eukaryota; kingdom Metazoa; phylum Chordata; class Amphibia; order Anura; family Ascaphidae; genus Ascaphus; species Ascaphus truei. Next base: position 156,308,427 of record NC_134484.1, read on the forward strand.
CTAACACTCCTCCCACTCAATTAACATTCGGCTAACGCCCAGTTGACGCCTACAAACACTGAGCCGCACGCATGACACACTGCAGTTACCGTTACTATAACAAAACATGACAGCCAATAGGCTTTGAGGCGCGCACGTCGCTTGGGGGCGGGACTTACACCCGTAATCCTTTATAAGGACGCCTTGGCCCATGACAAGGGTCCCACGTCATACGTGGTGGACCCGGTTTTAAATGTTGTAGATGTTGCATGATAACAAAACAGGTATGTGTTAGAGTTATGGTAAAATGTTGCTAATATGTTTAAAGGGATAGGAAAGTACGTATATTTATTCCGTCAGCAATGTGTACTACTCTTTCAGGTTCTACTATATTGTATTAGGAAACAATTTCTTTGTGATCGCTACATGTTATGCAGTCTGCAATGTTACGCTGTATCCACGCATTGAAAGTGAAAATGGTGGTTACAAAAAAATAAAAATTTTAAACGCAGAGTCAACGCATAACGGTTGTTATATTTACCATTCTTCTAGAATTAACTCTTCGTCTGCCTGCAACTGGTCGCTCCAGAAATGCAAGGCATTTTCATCCACGCTTGACCCAACCGCTGAATCCAGTATGACACACATCTCCTCCATGAAGCGCTCATAGGAATCGCCACTGCTTTCTTCAAACAATTGGTCCGGAGGTAGGTTCATTTCTTCGGGTACCCATTCCAATGCATTTTCAGCTGAAAGGCTTGCTACATAATCATAGTAGTTTTGTTCTTGTACAATGTGGGTTTCAGGAATGGAGGGTGCAGATATTGCAGCAGGTATCGATTCACACGGAACAGTAGTAGCGGATCCATTGCTATTGGCATTAGGAATAAATATGCCTTTAAGCACAATATGTGTGCCCTCTTTCACGGTGAAATGTTTTTCCTTGGCAATCTTCCAGAAACCATACTTGTCTTCTAGCTTATCCTGCACACGTTCAAAACAGTCATTAGTTGATAAAGTGAATCTTACTGAGGAATTAAAATTGCGCTCATGCCCACGGTCTTGGTAATAAGGATATTTTGCTCGAATCAAATCATAGATTTGGCGTGTGCTCGCTTTGTGTCCGCAAGTTGTCAAAATCGCTTCTGATACCATGTATTTATACCCTAATTGCGGATTAATATTTTTAACGAATTCTTCAGCCATTGCAGATTAGCACAAAAGATGTGTGCAGGTATCTGTTCTTTGCTCATAAAAATGAAACTGCTCAATGGCTAACAAATTGCTGTGTTTCCTTTTCAAGGTCAACAAAAGTATAAACTTTTACTCCTTATTTCAAACGCCAATTGGATCTGTAGTTTTAATTGGTTGAACATTTGTGGTTTCTGATAGCCGCTTGTGGGACAAACATGTATCCTTTTTTTATCTCGTTTCTGAAAACATACCTACACTTTTAATTCAGTAACATTGAGTTTTCTTGAAAAATAACAAAGAGCACTGTGTGAAAATAGTGCTTAGACAGCCATATCAGTAAATACACACACCTGCAAAATGAAATGTTTCTTTCCCGCATACATTTCTGTGTGTATTTGAAAGTCTGGTTAACTCCCTGTCTGCATGAGTTTAAATACGTGTGTATCTATATATATATATAAATATATCTCTCTCATAAATATATATACTGCACCGACACACTTTATTCGAGCAAATACCCGGTATGTACCTGGCAGATACCTGGAATGCGCCGCTCCTCACCTCTGACAAGCCCCGTTGCATTTGCCTTCCCAGCCTGGGTTCATGCCTGGCTGATGGGCGGCTGATCTGTTAAATGATAATGATTAGGATTTAATAGGCTGCAATGCTTCGCGTGTCTACCAGATGGCATAAATTCATGAATTGTAATGCAGTATATATATATGTAGTGTGCAGTATTGCAGCCAACGGGAATAAAATGCTTCAATCCCTGCCGGAAAATAACTCAATGCACTCGGGCAGAAAACAGTCACAAACCTCAATACACCCGGGTATACCCGAATTCGTGGGACTAGCCGAGCTCGAATAAATTGTGTCGCCAGTGTATATAAAGTGTATATTGTACTATATGTATATTGTGTGTATATATATTTATATATATATATATATATATATATATATATATAATTTTTTTTTTTTTTTTTTTGATATTGCAGGAGTACACACAACATATTGATGGCAGTAAGTAGGCCTTGTATGAAACCTATTTAAATGGTGATAAACATGAGTGAATTAAGTAATAAACATTTGTTTGCGCCCAATACTGTTTGAGGCTCACACTTAGTATAGTTCTCAAACATTAGGCCTGTATTATTAAAATACTGTGTTTTCACAAGGAAGCATGAAGTGTATGTTTTTTGTAAATACATCTATACCAGTTTAGATAGTACTATATATACATACACACACACACACACACAGTGTGTGTGTGTGTGTGTGTGTGTGTGTGTGTGTGTGTGTGTGTGTGTGTGTTTGTGTGTGTGTGTGTGTGTGTGTGTGTGTGTGTGTGTGTGTGTGTGTGTGTGTGTGTGTGTGTGTGTGTGTGTGTGTGTGTGTGTGTGTGTGTGCATATATCCATACATACTACATATATATATTAGTATACATTCAGAGATGTTCTTGAAACAAGAACACATAAATGATTAAAGGACAACATTACAATGCCCAAGCAAGGCAAAGGTAAGTAATATTTAACACATAATCCTGCTGTACACGTACAAGAAAGATGTTTGCAGTTAAATAGGTGTTTTTTTAATTGCATGTGAATAATATGCACATGCAATGATTACATCAAGTAACACACCCAAATGCAATGTTTTGCTGCAAAGTCAATGGCAGCTTCTCTAAACGTAGCAACTGGCTCCTGGTGGACCATTACTGAATACACGATTCATACATCAATATTAATAACACTATTCATTAATTACGACTGTTAAAATTTCCAAAACTTCACGTGTACAAGAACATACTTGAAAGTTTGGAAACAACACAGTCTTCAGCATACATACAATATTAATTAGATAATCTGAAGTCAACAAAACAAGGCCAAAGACATATTTAGTGAATTATAACATTTATTTTTTTTGTTCCTTTTGAGAGCGAGTAACAGGCCTGCTTGTTGTCTCTTGGATTTTCCTTTTTCTTTTTGCAACAACTTTAGCCACAACAGAGCCACTTTGAGTGGCCTCTGGCACTTCACGGCCAGGGCTTGTGGCCAGTGACTCACCTACAGGGCTTGTGGCCAGTGACTCACCTACAGGGCTTTTGGGCAGTGACTCACCTACAGGGCTTTTGGGCAGTGACTCACCTACAGGGCTTTTGGGCAGTGACTCACCTACAGGGCTTGTGGCCAGTGACTCACCTACAGGGCTTTTGGGCAGTGACTCACCTATAGGGCTTTTGGGCAGTGACTCACCTACAGGGCTTTTGGGCAGTGACTCACCTACAGGGCTTTTGGCCAGTGACTCACCTACAGGGCTTTTGGGCAGTGACTGTTCACGGACAGAGCTTGTGCCCACTGACACATGTGAGCAAGTTGGTAGACACTGCACAAGTGATGGTTGGTTTGTTTCATGTGTGTCTTTTTTTGTTTGTGTTCAAAAACTGGTCAGTAGTAACTGCTTGTGCTGTTTTGTTTTTGTCGCCTCCTTTGTAGGTGTCAGCTGCTGATTTTGTACAGATGGCAGCGGTAGGATGTCGTCAGGAACCTGCACAGCAATGTCTGCTACTTGACCGGTAACATTCGGACCTGGGGAATGAAGATCAGATGCATGTGGTGAAAACTGACCAGCATGTACAGATCCTGTGAGGTGTTCAAGTTGAATTGTGGTACATTAGTCATTCTCAAGTAATTTGCTTGGGTTTGCTGAACAACTAATGCTTCGAATGAGGTGTTGATTTTTTGCAACTGTTTAGGCACTTCAATGAAGACTCTGTGGAGATGTGCCAATTGTGATACTGTTTCTTCCTGCAGTGCAATCATCCTTACCAGCACTGTCATCAGGTCAGAATGGCGACGATTTTCTGCTTCCACAATTTTTCCCTCAGAAGCTACAATTGCATCGTATGTGGTAGTTGCTGGACGATTTGGCGGTAAAACAGTTTCAATTGGAACCTCTTCATGGTCACTTGCTTGTATTTCTGTGTCTATGGCGGCATCATCATCATCATCATCATCTTCATCATCATGTTCTACAAATAAATGTACACATTATTAAATGGCATGTTAATCTCTGCTGTGTTACTATGTAATTCTACTGTGTCATAAGTAACACCTAACATGTTTCCATACGTTTTATAACCTCACATTAAAAACTACCTTGACTTACGAATAATGTTTGGACTCAGTATGAAATATGAATGAATGAAAACTTGCTCTAAACTCAGAACTCCTACATGATAGTTCACATCACTAACACAATACATGTTGCCTTACACTTCATTTTCACTGACACTAAGTAATCCTATTTAAAGAAGATGTGCAAAACAAATAATGAACATGACAACATAACATATAGAAGTGCACATATTATATGGCCACCAACTGATACACTCACCTTCTAGGTGTGTTGAGCTGCATGACCCAGGTGAAGACACTTGTTCCATCTCAGGTGACACATGTCCTCCAGGGGCAACTATATATAACAATAACATTAGTTTTACATTTACATGTGTAAATATTGAACAAACACTTATTGTATGTTCTGTATTTATGATTACCTAACAGCATCAGTTCCTTAACCGAAAATGTGTGTGTGAAAGTGAACATAAATAGTTGTAATAACAATGTACATGCCTGTGTACTTAGAACTTTTGAGTTCCCTAACATACAACATACTATGTTTCTGCAGTAATGCGTGAGGATAAATAGATTAAATTTGTACATAAAAATCATATGTCGTGTAGTGATATCAGTATCATAATGTACATAACTATCATGAGATGACCATTCACAATGGTTATCATGAAGGTGGTCATATTGCAAAAAGTTTTGTTTTTGGTACAGGATATGTGTGGTACATTAATAGAAGATGTGGCACACCTGAATGTGGCTGTCACTCAACAAGACAACACATGCAGTGTGTGATAATGTGTCGTTGATAGTAGTTCAACTATAGATATGAGTGAACTAATGTGTGACGTACGCTTTGATAAGTAATGAGTTGTTGGGGCATTTAGTAGCTAGAGTTAAGCTTTCAAATGAGTGTGATTAACTTCAGTTGTGCTAGTCAGGTTGTAAGAACGGTATTCCCTTCCCCAAAAAGCCTAATCAGCCACACCTTTCAATTACTTCAAACAGGTGAAAATGGTGTGAACTAAGTTGACCCTAAAATGAGCCTGTAATTTGTGTGTGTGCTGAACCCCACCCCCTCTGTTGAAGTGTATGCTGTGATGAGATATTAATTGCAGCTGCTTTAACACAATGGTAGAGGAGCTAAATAGTCGTCTGCACTGTTTAAGTTATGAACACAATGACATAACATATGCTACGTGTGCCTCATTATGCTGTCTGTATATGACATAAAGCAAAAATGGACCTTTTCATAAACAACTATAGATGTGTTAGTGCAAGTGATGTTTGTAGGCCGTTGCATGCAATATATTTGATGCATGTTTAAAATAGGCAGTAATGTCGTGTTTGTAGGAGTAAAATAAATAAAATACACAATAATATTATACATATTTATGTTCTGTACCTGTAGGTAGTAATAATTTCGCATTATCATGTGTTACACATGTGTGCTACCCTGTTGTTCCCCATCTTCGCCCACCATAAATTGCTTCCAATGCAGCAAAGCATTGTGGGAATTCACATGCAAATGAGCACGCAATGCAACGTGGTATATTAGTTACTGCTTTTAGTAGGACTACAACAGATATGTCTAATTTGACACACACACACACACACTATATATATATATATATATATATATATATATATATATATATATATATATATATATATATATATATATGAGAGACAGAGAGAAACACACATATACATATATAGATGTAGGTATGTTTATATTGGGAAGACACTATAAAAAGCTGCGTAAATATGCTAAATAACTGTAAACAACGACACGCCTAGTACAGTAATATTTCTCACCTGGTGGAAATTGTGAGGGATAAATTCCAATATCACGGTCACCAGCCAATCCCTCCACGACGACGGGAAGTAATTTTGCCCGAAGCAGCTCCTCCAATGGAGTTAATATCAGACGTTGTGGTGTCGGCCCACCTCCAGTGCCAGTAGCATGCACGCGTTGGTCTTGTATTTTCTTTTTCAATTTTGACCTAATATCATCAAATCTTTTCCGACAATGATACTTGTCCCTGACACTATTCCCACACGCATTGACACCAATGACTATTGTGTCCCACATTTCTTTTCTGCTTGATGAACTTGTCCGCCCTTGAAAAACATATAAAATATATGAGGTAAATTAATAATAATAGAAGCACCAGTTTCCTACACTGCTAGCTGTTCCAAGAGATAGCAAACATGCTGTTTTAGGTGTAATATGTGAAGCACATGAGCATTCACTACTAAACCTATACATGTAAGCAAGCTTGCATTAATATTGTATGCAGTTATGGCAAATTGAACGCCTGTGTTTAGTTGTCCTTGTAACGCATGATAAAAAGCTGTGTTTCCACACTAATTAACATAGAAAGATATTCTGTACCCATATTTGCATATGAACAAAACTCAGATGACCTAGGATCACATGTATTTGAAGGATAAATGTAAAGATACACTTACCTACTAAATGTCCATAGATACTGTCATAGTGCTCCAGAATCCCAGTGACAAGAGCTGTATTTTCCTGGTCATTGAAGCGAGGATTACGTGGCTTCTCCACACGTTTCTTCCGAGCAGGTTTAGGGTCAGAGCTTGGCTGGTGCTGACTGGACTCTCCTTCTTCCAATGGAAGAGCCTCCAAAAGCTGGCCACCAGCAAGCACGCCACCACCAGACACCCCATCAGCAACTGCGCCACCAGCAGCACTCCCAGCACCAGCACTCCCACTCCTAGCACCAGCACTCCCACTCCTAGCACCAGCACTCCCACTCCTAGCACCAGCACTCCCAGCACCAGCACTCCCACTCCCAGCACCAGCACTCACACTCCCAGCAACAGCACTCACACTCCCAGCAACAGCACTCACACTCCCAGCAACAGCACTCACACTCCCAGCAACACCACTCGCAGCACCAGCACTCCCACTCCCAGCAACACCACTCGCACTCCCAGCAACATCACTCCCCTGAACAGTACGTTCACTCCGACGCGTACTCGCACGAGTAGCACTCCCACTCCCACCAGCATCACTCTTCCCACGCTTTGCGGGCATACTTACAGCACTCACAAAAAACAGACAACAAATGTACAGCCAATCACACGAAACACTTCCACATATAAAACAAGACAAAGATGTAAACAAAACAACAAAGGACAAAGCTCTCCCAATACAAAACAAGTCTCTCAGTCAATATGCAAATCTTCAATCACCAAGCTCTGTGCGTCTCTCTCTCTCTCTCACTCCCAACAACACAGAGAATGATTAGCAGTACACGTTGCCTTTAAATATGGCGCGCTATCCAATACATGCTTGTTTCGCCTGATTCAGCAAGATTTGTGATTGGGCAACCTAACAGCACCCCGCCACGCACGCCGATACACCTGTGTGTGATCGGCTAATCATCATGAGAGTGGGCGGATTTGTTTTCGGCTTGATTTTGAATGTATTCGGCACTTACTGCATACGGAGAGGAAAAATCGCCAATAACATGACTAATCGGTAAGCTTGCCGATTTCACATAATCGTCGCTTACTGCATGAGGCCCATAGAAAGCAGAAATAGTACATGTTTGAGCATAAACAACAGATTTATAAAAAAAACAGGTTTATAAAAAATGCTTCAATTCCCAATCGATATTAATACCAGAGGGTTGCATGGTACCTAAGCTGTACATCCAGTACATTTCTTTTCTGTTTAGTGTACCCAACCTGTCTCTTCCCCGAATTAGATCATGTATATGATCTATTCCTGAAAAGGAGAAGTTTTTAATAGTCCCCTGTGGACATATTGAAAAATGTCTCGAGACCGGGTGGGATTGATCTCTCTTGTTGATCGCACGGACATGTTCCATGATTCTATTTTTAAGCGGCCTAATGGTACGGCCCACATAACCCTTCCCACATCCGCATCTCAAGAGGTACACTGTGTAGCTAGAATTGCAATTGATAAAGGTATGTAGAGTGTGTTCAACCTTTGGATTAATTCCAGTAATTTTTTTGATTTTATTTGCATATTTACAAATGCTACAGTGTCCGCATGAAAAAAATCCCTTAGGGATATTGCTAATCCGTTTGCAATTAGTACTGGAGTCAAAAAGACTAGGGGAGAGCGATGTACCCAATGATTTGGCCTTCCTAAAGACAAATTTAGGTTTCCTGTCGACAATAGATGACAAATCATGATCTAGTTTTAGAGTATCCCAATGCTTGTGTATAATGTGTCGGATACGATCTGACTGTGTGCTTTGTTGTGTAATAAACAATGGTGTATCTGCATATTCTAATGATGGTTTCTTTTAGGAGGAGTTCAACAGATCCCTTCTATCTAGTTGTTTAACAGAATTCAAAGCCTCTGTGATATGGGATATACTATAACCCCTAGATTTAAACCTGGAGATAAGGTCTTTTGATTGAACATCAAACGATTCCTCTGTAGAACACAACCGTTTCAGTCTGGTAAATTGTCCTTTAAGTATACCTTTTTTGAGATATTTTGAATGATTGCTGTCTGCTCTGAGGTAAGAATTGCGCGCGTTAGGCTTCCTATAAATGTCAGTTTGGATGCACCCCCGCATATCCACATACACCATTAGATCTAAATAATAAATGTGGTGGATATTCTCCTGGAAAGTGAAATGTAAATTGTGATCATTGATATTAAGTTTGTGAATGAATGTTTGGAGTGAAAGGAGGTCACCATCCCAGATAAATAGAAGGTCGTCTATGTAACGTTTGTAAAATTTAATTTGGTGCCTGAAAGAATTATAGTCACTAAAGATAAAGTTAGATTCCCAGAACCCCATAAAAAGATTAGCATAAGAGGGTGCAAAAGAGGTGCCCATAGCTGTGCCACGAAGTTGTAAATAAAATTGTGCATCAAATCTAAAATAATTGTATGTGAGTAAAAATGTGATGGACTCTATTAAAAAAGTGCATAGTGCTGGTGCTAAGTGAGATGATGAGAGGTAATGTTGTATGGCGGAAATGCCTTGCTCATGTTTTATAATATTGTAGAGGGAGGTCACAGAGGGAGGTCACATCCATAGTCACCCATCTGTAACTCTCTCGCCACTGTACGTGATTAAGGTCGAATATCAATTGACTTGAATCTTTCAAAAAAGATGGCAGTGTTTGTACAATCGGTTGAAGATATGCATCTATGAAACGAGAGAGTCCATCTCCCAAAGATCCAATGCTCGCCACAATAGGCCGTCCCGGTGGACTTGTGAGAGACTTATGGATCTTTGGGAGATGGTGAAAGATGGGAACTATGGGATTAGGAGAACATAAAAATTCAAATTCTTTCTTACTAAGTACATACAATTCTCTCCCAAGGTCAAGCAGATCATTCAATTCATGTAAGAAAGTGGTAGTGGGGTCTGAGGGCAGTCTGCGATAAGCCTGTTCTTCAGACAGCTGTCTCAATGCTTCCTGTCTGTAAGACTCGGCAGATTGAACAACAATCGCACCACCCTTGTCCGCATTTTTAATGACAATAGTTTTGTCTGATTTTAAGGTTTGTAATTCTTGCAATTCAAGGGTGGTTAGATTGCTGCTCTGATGCATGCTTTTTTTGTTATTGCAGTCTTCCGCCAAATTCCTCAAATCTATTTCCACTAATCTTTCGAATGTGGTGATAAATGGACTCTTTGAGCCATAAGGGCAAAAGGTAGATTTCTTTCTAAAAGTGGTGTGTTCAAAACTAAGAAAGTTAGAAAGGGATACCTCCTCAGAATTATTCTCTATATCTTGTTCCATATATAAATCCTCTAGGTCAGAGACCGCACAGTAATCTTTGAATGAAAGACTAGATACAATTTGCTCTGGTGAATCAATGCCAGAGTGATCTGGCGTTTATTCCGCAGAACCGCATAACATAGGCACATCAGAAATGGGTACAACATTATTTTGTTTGTTCATGAAAACTAATTATTTTTTGCCCCAGCCTTTTTCTTTATCCCCTGGCAGTGCTCCGCTTTTTTCTCTTCTTTGCTATTTTTGTCCCAATGGTGTAGCAGCACGCTCCGGTACTTATTGTTGCAGAGCAGCTGTTGTCATCGGAAGATTTCCTCCAGAAGCTGCAGAGTGGATCCAGATTTTTGAGCCAGTGTGCGGTCCACACGCCCAGCCCTCACCTGTTCCCGGGAAGGATCACAGCTTACGGGGACGAACGGCTACAACCTTGGATCGCGCACCGTTCCGCCCACATCGACCAGCGCCCCCCAGATCCCGTCGGACTGAAACATCGCGGTACTACCATCAGGCACCCGGTAAGGCGGCGGGAGACTCTGCTTGCAGGTCTCTACTACCAACAGCCAGTCCTGTTACACCGGGGAGCCATAACCGCTTTCAGAGTGAGGAGGGTCTCATTCCAACTTACACGGGGGGCTGGCACCATCGGTCATATCGGAGCATATCCCGAGGTCTTACAGGTGAGGTGGGTGTCACACAGACCCACACATTACATCGGACATCCATTCAGGACACACTCTGCCCATAGTATTTTTATACCGGTTTATGTGATCTTATTTTACAGCACTTGCCATATTTGTAGCTTCCACGTGGGGATCTTCCCCGTTTTTTCATTTACATATGGAACATGATTCATCTCCACCCTGTCTCGCACATGGAGCGGGTGAACCGTGGCCCAAGTGGAATGCATGGGGGAAGATCCCATCAGGATTAACACAGCAGAATGGGACTCCTGCTGCGTTAATCCTATGGACCACCGCCAGTGTGGAAGAGCTGCACAGTGTGAGAAGACAGAAGCGGTCCCTCTCTCTGTACAGCCCTAACAGGCGATATCGCTGTTGTTTTATTTTTATTATATTGGATTGAAGGTCTCCAGAGATGAACCACATCCATTTCAGGTCCAGGCATCCCCTGCTTCCTGAGGTCTACTGTACAGGCCTCCGTATCAGGTGCCGGTAACCCCTGCAAGTTTTAATGTCGGGGATCACGGCCCATTTAACCGGAAGATTTAAACTTGCAGGAGATACTGGCACCCCATACTTGCACAAGTACCTCGGGAAGCAGAGGGTCTCCGGATGCAGTTCAACATTGGCAACCCCCTGCTTCAATCCTATGTAATAGAAATAAAATAAAAGTAGCTTCATTAACTTAGTGGCTAACATCTAGGGCAATGAATGGGTTAAACAGAAGTACCCAGCTTGTTGTGGGAAGAAGGGGCGGGTAGTTGTAGTTGTCCCAGGGTGGGTGTTTAGGCCTCCTGAGAGGGTTGCAAGAGGGGTTACGATCACCGGTAAGAGTTATGCTCTCACCATGAAGCTCTTCCAAACTGAAGCGGCCCAGTAGGATTAATGCAGCTGGAGTCCCATTCAAAAGCAGGGACCTTCGCTGTGTTAATCCTGATGGGAAATTAGCATACTACATCTTGTCCTGGTTTCACTGAGGGGATTTTATTCACATTTACATTATACACAATCACTTGTATGTCACATTTTATATTGAATTAGATGTTAATAAAATTTTATTATTTTGTTTTATATTACAGGCATACCCCGATTTAAGGACACTCACTTTAAGTACACTCGCGAGTAAGTACATATTGCTCAATAGGAAAATGGCAGCTGACGCATGCGCATGTCAGCACGTCCTGAACAGCAATACCGTCTCCCTACCTGTACCAAAGCTGTGCGCAAGCGGGGAGACTATAGAGCCTGTTACAAATGCGTTATTTACATCAGTTATGCACGTATATGACAATTGCAGTACAGTACATGCATCGATAAGTGGGGAAAAGGTAGTGCTTCACTTTAAGTACATTTTCGCTTTACATACATGCTCCGGTCCCATTGCATATGTTAATGCGGGGTATGCCTGTAATGGGGTCTCTCGCAACCTATAGTACTCCCTTGTCGTGTGATAAGTTATTATTTATTTATAAAATATTTTACAAGGAAGTAATATATTGAGAGATACCTCTCATTTTCAAGTATGTACTGGGCACAGAGTAAAACAAATAATACATGGTTACAAATACGGTTACATAAATGAACAGGGTATACATTATATACAAGACATTGCGTGCACAGTTAAAGAAAATATATATTATGGGCGTATGAAACAGTTACAGACCAGATTAAAATGTGAGACAGTCTTAGATTTGAAAGAACTTAAACTGGTGGTGGATGTGAGAGTCTCTGGTAGTTTGTTCCAGTTTTGGGGTGCACGGTAGGAGAAGGAGGAACGTCCGGATACTTTGTTGAGCCTTGGTACCATGAACAGTCTTTTGGAGTCTGATCTCAGGTGATAAGTGCTGCAAGTGGTAGGGGTGAGGAGCTTGTTCAGATAGCTGGGCAGCTAGCCCATGAAGAATTTAAAGGCAAGACAGGAAAGGTGAACTTTGCGCCTAGACTCTAGTGATGACCAATCTAGTTCTTTGAGCATATCGCAGTGATGTGTGTTGTAGTTGCATTGGAGAACAAAACGACAAATTGAATTGTAGAGGGTGTCAAGTTTGCTAAGGTGGGTTTGAGGTGCCAAGCCATATACTATGTCTCCATAGTCAATAATTGGCATTAGCATCTGCTGTGCGATACGCTTTCTGACCAGGAGACTTAGGGAGGATTTGTTCCTGTAAAGTACCCCTAGTTTGGCATAGGTCTTGGTTGTCAGGGTATCAATGTGCATCCCGAATGTTAAGTGGGAGTCAAACCATAAGCCCAGTTATTTAAAACTAGTGACAGTGGTTAGGGTAGTGTTAGCGTTGGTTCTAATCAGGAGCTGAGTCACTGGAAGCTTTAAAAATATAGTCTTGGTCCCAAATACCATTGTTACAGTCTTTTCAGTGTTTCAAAACAGTTTGTTTTGGGAAATCCAGTTTTCAAGTCTCAAAACGTCAGACTGAAGTATGTGTTGAAGGTCAGAGAGGCTATGGCTGTGTGCATATAGGATTGTGTCGTCTGCATACATGTGTATTGAGGCTTCCTTACAAGCTGTGGGAAGATCATTAATGAACACTGAGAAGAGTAGGGGACTCAGAACAGAGCCTTACGGGACACCACAGGTGATATCCAGGGGGTTGGAGTTAGAGCCTGAGATGGACACATGTTGGGATCTTCCTGATAGGTAGGACTGAAACCAGTTTAAAGCATGCTTCCCTATTCCAGAGCTCTGGAGTTTGTTAAGCAGAATAGCATGATCAACTGTGTCAAAAGCCTTTGCAAAATCTAGGAATACTGCACCAGTGAGTTGTCCCCGTTCCATTCCACACTGGATTTCATTGCAAACTTTTAGCAGGGTAGTTACGGTAGAGTGTTTGGGACGAAACCCAGATTGGAATTTGCTAGGGAAATTTGTCTTGGTATAGAAATCGCTTAATTGGGAGTGGACACATTTTTCCACGACTTAGGATAGAATTGGGAGAAGTGAGATTGGCCTGTAGTTTGAGACAGTGTTTTTGTCCCCACTTTTGAAGATTGGGACAACTCTGACAGTTTTCCAGGTCTTAGGGATATGACCTGCAGACAGGATAGAGTTGACTATGGATGCAATTGGTTTGGCAATGGCTGGGGCACCAAGTCGTAGGAACCTAGATTGTAGTAAGTCGGGTCCACATTGGCTGCTTAGTTTTAGTTTGAGGAGCGCTTGTATAATCTCCTCTTCAGATACTGGGCCAAATTGAAAATTGTGGGCAGTGTTGGGAGGGGGTGGGACTATAGGGTTACTCCCAGGATGAGATTCAGGTTTGTGGTTTGGGCTGCGTTTTGCTAATAAGTTAGTTGTACACCCCACAAAGTAATCATTGAATGCATTTGAAATGTCAGTGGGGTTTGTCAGAGTAATATCCCCCTTAGTGATATTACTTGGTTGTTGATGGTTAGGAGGCTGGAATATATTGTTGATAACCTTCCAGAAGTTAGCTAGGTTTGTTGTATTTTGGTGGAGATTGTCAGAGTAATATTGTGCTTTTGCATGCCTTGTTTGCCTTGTGCACATGTTCCGCATGCATCTGTAGTGATTGAGATCCTTGGTAGTGCCAGTTACTTTGTAGCTTTTCCACGAGGTATCCCTGAGTTGGTAGAGTGCAATAAGGTCAGTTGTAACCCATGGAAGGTGGGCCCCCCGTACCCTTATTTTGCGTAGTGGAGCATGGGTATCGCAGAGTTTTAAGAACTCGGATTGGAAATAGTCGAGTGCAGAATCAGGGTCGGGAATTAAATCGATTCTGTGCCAAGGGCAGTTGGTAAGGTCATCCAGAAACTGTTGTGGGTTAAAGTTTTTAAATATTCTAGTGAGGAGAACTTTAGGGCTTGATTGGGGCGGTTTAATTTTCCTTACACAGTACACCAGGCCTGCACAACTCATAAAGTACGAAGGGCCGAACTGCTCCAAGGAAAAAAAATTGTGCCGCACGGGTAAAATCATCATCATCATCATCATCATCATCATCATCATCATCATCATCATCATCATCATCATCATCTCTCCTCCAGCACCTATCATCATCATCATCCTCATATCTCCCCCAGAACCCAACACTATCAACCTTTGCGATACTCCCCATCTATCTCTCATACCCCCATCTCTCCCCCTCACCCACACACAATACCCCCCTCCACATCAAACACACAATACCCCCCTGCACACCACACACATCCCCCCCCTGCAGCTCACATCCCTCTCCCCTCCTGCAGCTCACATCCCTCTCCCCCCCTGCACCTCACATCCCTCTCCCCACTGCACCTCACATTCCTCTCCCCCCCTGCACCTCACATCCCTCTCCCCCCTTGCACCTCACATCCCTCTCCCCCCTTGCACCTCACATCCCTCTCCCCCCTTGCACCTCACATCCCTCTCCCCTCTTGCACCTCACATCCCTCTCCCCCCTTGCACCTCACATCCCTCTCCCCCTTGCACCTCACATCCCTCTCCCCCCTTCCACCTCACATCCCTCTCCCCCTTGCACCTCACATCCCTCTCCCCCCTTGCACCTCACACCACTTTCCCCCCTTGCACCTCACATCCCTCTCCCCCTTGCACCTCACATCCCTCTCCCCCTTGCACCTCACATCCCTCTCCCCCTTGCACCTCACATCCCTCTCCCCCTTGCACCTCACATCCCTCTCCCCCTTGCACCTCACATCCCTCTCCCCCTTGCACCTCACATCCCTCTCCCCCCTTGCACCTCACATCCCTCTCCCCACTTTCACCTCACATCCCTCTCCCACTTGCACTTCACATCCCTCTCCCCCTTGCACCTCACATCCCTCTCCCCCCTTGCACCTCACATCCCTCTCCCCCCTTGCACCTCACATCCCTCTCCCCCCTTGCACCTCACATCCCTCTCCCCCTTGCACCTCACATCCCTCTCCCCCCTTGCACCTCACATCCCTCTCCCCCTTGCACCTCACATCCCTCTCCCCCCTTGCACCTCACATCCCTCTCCCCCCTTGCACCTCACATCCCTCTCCCCATTGCACCTCACATCCCTCTCCCCCCTTTCACCTCATCCCTCTCCCCCTTGCACCTCACATCCCTCTCCCCCTTGCACCTCACATCCCTCTCCCCCCTTGCACCTCACATCCCTCTCCCCCCTTGCACATCACATCCCTCTCCCCCCTTGCACCTCACATCCCTCTCCCCCCTTGCACCTCACATCCCTCTCCCCCATTGCACCTCACATCCCTCTCCCCCTTGCACCTCACATCCCTCTCCCCCCTTGCACCTCACATCCCTCTCCCCCCTTGCACCTCACATCCCTCTCCCCCCCTTGCACCTCACATCCCTCTCCCTCCTTGCACCTCACACCCCTCTCCCCTCCTTGCACCTCACATCCCTCTCCCCCCTTGCACCTCACATCACTCTCCCCCCTTGCACCTCACATCACTCTCCCCCCCTTGCACCTCACATCACTCTCCCCCCCTTGCACCTCACATCACTCTCCCACCTTGCACCTCACATCACTCTCCCCCCCTTGCACCTCACATCACTCTCCCCCCTTGGGTGGGTGACAGTTACTAGGTGACAGTGACTGGGTGGGACACAGTGACTGGGTGGGTGGGTGACAGTGACTGGGTGGGTGACAGTGACAGGGTGGGTGGGTGACAGTGACTGTGTGGGTGGGCGACAGTGACTGGGTGGGTGGGAGACAGTGACTGGGTGGGTGACAGTGACTGGGTGGGTGGGACACAGTGACTGGGTGAGTGGGAGACAGTGACTGGGTGGGTGGGAGACAGTGACTGGGTGGGTGGGAGACAGTGACTGGGTGGATGACAGGGTGACAGTGACTGGGTGGGTGACAGGGTGACAGTGACTGGGTGGGTGACAGGGTGACAAGTGACTGGGTGGGTGACAGGGTGACAAGTGACTGGGTTGGTGACAGGGTGACAGTGATTGGGTGGGTGGGAGACAGTGACTGGGTGGGTGGGAGACAGTGACTGGGTGGGTGGGTGACAGTGACTGGGTGGGTGACAGGGTGACAAGTGACTGGGTTGGTGACAGGGTGACAGTGATTGGGTGGGTGGGAGACAGTGACTGGGTGGGTGGGAGACAGTGACTGGGTGGGTGGGTGACAGTGACTGGGTGGGTGACAGTGACTGAGTGGGTGACAGTGACTGAGTGGGTGACAGTGACTGGGTGGGTGGGTGACAGTGACTGGTTGGGTGGGTGACAGTGACTGGGTGGGTGACAGTGACTGGGTGGGTGGGAGACAGTGACTGGGTGGGACACAGTGACTGGGTGGGACACAGTAACTGGGTGGGACACAGTGACTGGGTGGGACACAGTGACTGGGTGGGTGGGACACAGTGACTGGGTGGGTGGGTGACAGTGACTGGGTGGGTGACAGTGACTGGGTGGGTGACAGTGACTGGGTGGGTGGGTGACAGTGACTGGGTGGGTGGGAGACAGTGACTGGGTTGGTGGGATACAGTGACTGGGTGGGACACAGTGACTGGGTGGGACACAGTGACTGGGTGGGTGGGAGACAGTGACTGGGTGGGTGGGACACATTGACTGGGTGGGTGGGTGACAGTGACTGGGTGGGTGGGTGACAGTGACTGGGTGGGTGGGTGACAGTGATTGGGTGGGTGACAGTGACTGGGTGAGACACAGTGACTGGGTGGGACACAGTGACTGGGTGGGACACAGTGACTGGGTGGGACACAGTGACTGGGTGGGTGACAGTGACTGGGTGGGACACAGTGACTGGGTGGGACACAGTGACTGGGTGGGACACAGTGACTGGGTGGGTGGGTGACCGTGACTGGGTCGGTGGGTGACAGTGACTGGGTGGGTGGGTGACAGTGACTGGGTGGGTGGGTGACAGTGACTGGGTTGGTGGGTGGGTGGGTGACAGTGACTGGGTGGGAGACAGTGACTGGGTGGGAGACAGGGTAACAGTGACTGGGTGGGTGACAAGGTGACAGTGACTGGGTGGGTGGGAGACAGTGACTGGGTGGGTGACAAGGTGACAGTGACTGGGTGGGTGACAGTGACTGGGTGGGTGGGAGACAGTGACTGGGTGGGTGGGAGACAGTGACTGGGTGGGTGGGAGACAGTGACTTGGTGGGTGGGAGACAGTGACTGGGTGGGTGGGAGACAGTGACTGGGTGGGTGGGAGACAGTGACTGGGTGGGTGACAGGGTGACAGGGTGACAGTGACTTGGTGGGTGACAGGGTGACAGTGACTGGGTGGGTGACAGGGTGACAAGTGACTGGGTGGGTGACAGGGTGACAAGTGACTGGGTGGGTGACAGGGTGACAGTAACTGGGAGGGTGGGAGACAGTGACTGGGTGGGTGGGTGACAGTGACTGAGTGGGTGACAGTGACTGAGTGGGTGACAGTGACTGGGTGGGTGGGTGACAGTGACTGGGTGGGTGACAGTGACTAACAGTGACTGGGTGGGAGAAAGTGACTAACAGTGACAGTGACTTACCTTGACCGGGTGGGTGCAGGTTGCCGCCGGACGCTTGCTCCTCCTGCCCCCGATATCCCTGCGGCAGCTGCCCGGGATGGGAGGTGGGCTTGGGGGCGCGGGCTGGGGGGAGGAGGGCACGGGAGGTGAGCTCGTGGGGGACGCGAGAAGCTGGCCGCGGAGGGAAGCAGTGAGAAGCAGGCCGCTGGAGGAGCTGAATTATTTAATTATTACTTCCCCCTCCGCCCCACATTGGGAGCAGGGCGGGGGAGCAAGGGGGGGAGCGGGCCCGCAGAGGAGCTGCGTGTTGCTTCCCCTTCCGCCCCACATTGGGAGCAGGGGGGGGCAGCAGGGGGGGGGAGCGGGCCCGCAGAGGAGCTGCGTGTTGCTTCCCCTTCCGCCCCACATTGGGAGCAGGGGGGGGGGAGCAGGGAGGGGGGAGCGGGCCCGCAGAGGAGCTGAGAGTTGCTTCCCCTTCCGCCCCACATTGGGAGCAGGGGGGGGGAGAGGGCTCGCAGAGGAGCTGAGAGTTGCTTCTCCTTCCGCCCCACGTTGGGAGCAGGGAAGGGGGGGGGAGCGGGCCTAGCGCATGCGTGCCGGGACCGCAGAGAATCGGCGCCATTTTTTTAAACTTTTTTTTATTTTTTATTTATTTATTTAATTAATTAATTTGTCGCCCGGCCGGATTCATTGGGGGCCGTATGTTGTGCAGCCCTGCAGTACACTATTGCATGGTCACTGAAAATGTCAGGAAGGATGCCAGAGGATTGGATTCTGCTGGGGGTTGAGGAGAGAATCCAAGTCTAGCAAGGAATGGTTATGCGATTTCAGGTTTATCCGTGTGGGTTGGGAAATAAGTTGCGATAGGTTAAGTGACTTGAGTTGTATCTGGATTTTGTGGTTTTTAGGTTCAAGCCAATTGAAGTTGAAATCCCCAAGAACTAGCAGCTCACTCTTCTCATTCAGAGAGGAAATGGAGCCAAGAAATTGGGTGATATCAGTCAGGGATTGTAGAGGGGCTTTAGGGGGGCGGTAGATGCCAGCAAGCAAGATTGGCTTAGAAAAGGGGAGGCAGATTTTGCCAACTAGAATTTCAAAAGAGGGTGGGCTTGGTGGGCAATTTAACAGTGTAAATTGTAAGGTGTCTGCAATATAAAATAACACCCCTCCTCCTCTCTTTGACCTATCTCTCCTAAAAATGGAGTATCCTTGAATGGCGATATTTGCATCAGGGGTTTTAGGGGATAGCCATGTTTCTGTAAGAATGATGGCTTTGGGTTTATGTATAAGGCATCATGCCCTTAGTTTGTCCAGTTTGGGCAGCAGTTCTAGGTTAAGCAATATTTATCATAACAAAGATAGGTGCATATTAAGAGGGATTCTTTCATGTGATACCTTGGTTTCACATAGTTGATACAATAAAGGACCCCAATAGGGGCAATGCTGTCTAGCTGCGAGGCCGGTCCCCCGTGTGAAACTAGCACACACAGAGGTGCTAAGTACAGCTGTCCAACCAGCCCGGAGAGGGACTTAGAAGGAGGAATCTGCACTTGCCACCCAGGAACCAGAGATCGTAGGACATTCAATTGCGCCAGTTGGGCTGCAAACCACCGATGTGCGGCAGAAGCATCTGCGCCAAGTGACCATCTGAGATCGCCATGCATTCAGCTTTCTCGACTCCGGTGCCACAGTTATCCTGGTCCAACCTGATATGATCCGACAAGAGGAGTTGCTCTTGGGCACCGGGATGCAAGTGACCATGCCAGATGATGGACTGCGGTCCATCCAGGTTGCCTGGATCTTTCTTGATCGGGGTGCCGGATGTGGCATGAGGGAGGTGGCGGTATTGCCTGGGTTAGATGCTGAGATCCTCCTTGGCAATGACCTGGGGCATGTTACATGTGTGCTTATGGCAGAACTGGTTCCTGTTGCAGCGATTACCAGGAGTAAGTCATCAGGAGTTGCACCTGAAGGACCCTGCATTTGGGACCAACAGTTCCAGGGGTCTCAGAGGAGGCCAGGCAGGTAAACCAGGCTGAGTCGCTACAGTGTGATCAATTACCTTCCCTGTGATGTTGAGGGGGTATCCAGGCTAATAATAAAGAAAAAGTAATGTGTATTTAATAGGCGCCTGCTGGTAAAAGGATATATATACCAAACCAGTTGGAAGGCCAGGGATTGGTTCCAGATGATAAAGATGTGCTTAGAAAAAGAAAAAAACACAATACATAGCGTAATACTGTATAGGACAATGGAAAGGTCAGGACGACACACTGCTGCAATGGGTGGAAGGCCCACTCACCAGATTGATGATGTAGGCAAGCGGTGGATAATTTACGTTGTGAGCTTACTGGGGAGGAGAGAATCCTTTTGGATCTTTGAACTTCGTACTCTGTCCCCACTAGGCCTCAACGTGGACTTCGATTTAAAAGCATTTATGGTTAAGTAATCAATTTTGTACTATATCCATATTGTTCTTTGAGTTATTGTTCGCAATTGTATGTAATGGAACCTTTTAACATAATCATTAACAGTGAAATTATGAGTTATTCTATACAATACTGTATGTTTTATGCCTAAATATATTTTTTATAGTAATACAATATATGTTTATACATCTAAGATGTTATCTAATAAACACACTATTTAGTTTGATCATTTAAGAGATTCACTATATGTCATATCAATTCCCTATTGTATCTTTGTATACATCTTTCATATAATTATACATGAAACACATACATTTGTAAATTAGTTTAATGGTACACACATGTTGCATTAGTTAATATCTGCTACATGATTACATTTATTTTTATTATTTTTCACACACTTTATTATATTATTACAAGCACTATTATTGGTATAAATATACTACCACCTTTCACTATGCACAATGATATTATTTTGCATCATTCTTTATTTTGGTTTGTCTTAGAGTAGTTATAAATGTTTCAGTTGAGATTGTTATTAATAGTAACATACCCATTCAATGTGTGAACTTATCACTGTGCATGTGCTTGATATTGTAGCATGATCACTGAATGTTCAGAGTGATCAATGCGCATGTGCAAGAACTACCAGGTGAAATCCGACTAATTAATGGACTCCTATATAATGGACACTCGTGGACACAATTTCATAACCCCTGAGGAAGAAAGCAGCATGCTTTCGAAACGCGTAGGGTGGTCTTTGAGACTTCAACTGCAGCATCAGGTTTTATTCCAATCTTTCCAACGGATCCGGTGGCGAATCAGCTGATTCGAGCTGACGCTCATCGCCAAACATCTAGCGAATCTGCTGTGGCCAAACCGAGCATACCTGCACGTCCTTTACAGAGTGCTGAGAGAGGCTACACGCGCACACGCCGTGCGGGCGTGTGCAACTCTCCACCTACGGATTCGACCGGGTGCAGTGGTTGTTTGAGCAGCAGAGAGGGGATACTCTCTAAATTATCCACCGCTTGCCTATCATCAATCTGGTGAGTGGGCCTTCCACCCGTTGCAGCAGTGTGTCGTCCTGACCTTTCCATTGTCCTATTAATATTCTTTTTTATTTTTCATATGTCCAATGTTTTAAGCAATGTTTCATTAAATGTTTTTTTAATATTTCACTCACCTGTTGATATCTCAGCTGATAGATATTTGTCATATATGTTGTTTGTATTATATGTTGTTTTTCCATTTTTTTCATACAGTATTACGCTATGTATTGTGTTTTTTTCTTTTTCTAAGCAAATCTTTATCATCTGGAACCAATCCCTGGCCTTCCAACTGGTTTGGTATATATATCCTTTTACCTGCAGGCTCCTATTAAATACACATTCCTTTTTCTTTGTTACTGTTCTGACCAGGGGGTCAGTTGTTGTATCTTAGGCAGCCCCTTATGTGTAGATAATATCCACACTTAAGGCCTCTTATTGTGATTTTGTTATATTTATCTAGTCAGGGCTACCTGTTCTGTTTTTTCCAGGCTAATAATAATGCTATTATACCCGGCTGGGTGCCCCTGAGCCATATTGGAGAGTTTGAAGTGTCAGCTCTGCAACCCAGTTATGGCACGTATTTTAATAAAGATGTTTGTGTGTTTTACTGTTCCAGGAGGCGCTCCTAAGTTCAAAATGCATAGCAAGAGCTTTGTGGAGGATTCCTACTTATTTTGAAAAGCACCTGATGGGGGATAAGCACTAGAGCTTGTGTTTTCCTCTGGACGGTCCTATTATCAAACTTCAGAGTATGTAAAGTAGCCTGATATTATTCAACTATTCGCTGTAATAGTTTGAAGGGTTTTTACATAAAGTAAACTAAAAGGGGTATGCTGCACTCCACAATGAATAAATAAATACATACAGTTTACTAATGCTGCTGGTTCAAGGAGGTACCTGTCAGGTATATTCTAAGGCAATACTCAGGAAGGAAGGATCCAACGCTCCACGGTTTTTTAAATAAAGCTAATTTATTGTGCCACACAAAGTTTCGACCAATAGGTCTTTCTCAAGTGACTAGGCATGAACCAACTGAGGATAAACCCAGTATATATTCCCTCAACCAAAGACAATACAGCAGGTGAAAACAGGTAAAAAAAATCACCACAGCTGACCCCAATCCATCTCCCCTGATCAGTCCAGTCATCATGCTTTACCACAACAGTTCGTGAGAGCCTCGTTCCGGTATTGCGTTTCAGTGACGCCTTCTTCATTCCTGATTGGACTCCTTCGCCTCTCCTCTCTTCTGTGCATGCGTCATCAGCGCTTGCGTTCCAGCGCCCTCTTCTTCCGTGTTCCGGTCGGGTCTGACATCATCCATCACATCAGGATTGGTCCTCCTCTTCTCGCGATGCTTTGGGGGCTGCTCATACATCTTACGAGCTTGTAAGCCTTCCCTCCTCTCTGCATTGCGGCTTGGGCTGTAATCCTGCGTCCTCCGTTGTCATGGCTCCTGCGACGTCATCCTTTCCTTCAGCTCTCCTTCTGTTAAAGTAACACAATTCTCTTGTGTGATATTCCTCCATGTCTCTTATTGATTGTTTTTTCAGTCCTTAATGTGCATGGAAAGAATGTCATGTGTGATCAGGGGTGACATATCCAATAATGTGAAACAGTGAAAAAAGTAGTAAGTGCCAAAAATATTAAAAACTTTAGAATGCTTGTCAATCTGCCCTGATAGTTACTCACATAAAAGGCAATAACAACAACAGCAGCCATGCAACCTGAAAAAAGGCCCTATCTCCTATTAAGAAAACAGTTAAATGATATGTAGTCATTTAAACCTTTGGGATGAACTTTATCTAAAGTATAAATCCAGTATGTTTCTCGCTGTAATAAAAGTGTGTCAATGTCAGAACCTGTCGATTTTCTTTTTACATGCTCAATACCCATTAAACGAAGGGATGAGACTGGATGTTTGCAGTCTATGCAGTGGTTAATAAAAACAGTATTTTCTGATTTATTGTTTATCCTGCTTTTATGCTCAATAAATCTAGTCTTCAGACTCCTGTTTGTTTTACCCACATATAAAAGCCCGCAGGGACATTTAATGATATACACAACATGTTTGAGGGTATATATACTGGGTTTATCCTCAGTTGGTTCATGCCTAGTCACTTGAGAAAGACCTATTTTTACATAAAGCAACATGGATTTTATCAAGGTACTGCTGCGGCACAGTTTATTCGAGCATTTGCCCGTTCTGTGCCGCAGCAGTAGCCTGGCGCGCGCCTGAGTGTGACGGGCGCACGCCGAAGCAGCGGAAGAGCGCCCTCCGATCGGGGCGCTCTCCCTACCGCTGCCGGGTCCGCCGGGTCCCCCGGAACCCCCTGCCGTTGTCCCGCGATCGCGGGACACCAGGGCTCCCTCGGGGAGCCCCTGGACACGCGTGCAGGGGGCGCACGCTCCCGATGACGCGTGACCGCGCGTCTATGACGCGCGGCACGCCGAGGGGCGGCCACTAGCAAGCCGGGAGATTTCCCGGCTTGCGGTACCGACCACACTTCAATAATGTGTGTCGGTAGTGTACAAGCAAACATTTGTAAGGATTCTCTGGTCCAACCCAACTATTACGGGTGTGGATATCTGGGGTTACTTATCGAAGCAGGTTATCAATATATTTAAAGAAATTGATAACAAACAATTTGGCACTTTTAAAGATACAAAGACATTTCAGCTCTTGGCTGAAGGTGAGCAAGAGATGATATCGTCCAAATGTCAGAATAATTTGCATAAAAATGTGCTACTGATTCTACCTGTAAAGAATTCCCAGGTTTATGGTATCAGAATCAGTACAGTACCTGCATGATTCATTAGCAATATGCTCTAGGATTCCCAAAACCATATAAGATATGTATGGTGGGAAATATAGAGGTTAAGGCAGGGCTTACTATAGATAGTGATGAGGAGACTGATGAGGCTTCTATATCAGATACTCAACCTAATGTGAAGGAAATTGAAATACATTAATTAGAGATTTGAAAGAACTGTGAGTGAGAGGTGGTTAATGAAATCAGATTCCTCCTGAGTGGCCAAATTATAATGGTACAGAACACCAAAAAACAGTTTATAATCTGATAGAGCAGCGGTGCGCAAATTGGGAAGAGCCCCCCCCCCCCTTGGGGGGCGGAAGATTTTTTTAGGGGGCGCAGTGGTTGCAGAGGCCAGGCGCTCTTCCCCATGACATTTAAATTAATTGCGGGGATCCCGTCAAGGCCTCTGTAACCTATTATTTAGAGAGATTCAGACGGTTGCTGACGTGTCGCCATGGCAATGCAGCGTCAAATGATGCCGCGGGGTCAATTGATGCAGGGAATGGGGGTAAGTGGGGCACGAGCACTGGGGATAGAAAGCAGGAGGGGGGTGCACCTGCAAAATTTTGCACACCCCTGTGATAGAGCAAAAGAAAAATGTGCCTCATGATATACAATTTCCACCTCGCCCGGTGGGAGGACAAGCTTGACATGGCTTAGACAAACTTAGCCCCAGTGTTTCCTTCTTCATTTCAGTCTCACAAGTATGCTGTCTAGAGGTTATATTCTACTCCCTTCTCTTCTCCATAAACATTGTTACAAAATATTGTAATTTTTTCCTTTGAAACATTTCTAAGATACACCCCTTCCTATGTTCCACTGTCACTAAAACATTAATGCATGCCCTTGTTTCCTCCCGTATTGATTATTGCAACATTCTTTTATTTAAACTCTGTGCCTCACACCTCTATCCTTTCTAATCCATTCAAAATGTTGCTGCTCGCATCCTCTCCTGCTCTTCTAGACTTGTTTCCGCTTCTGAGCTCCTGAATTCTTTGTGCTGGCTTTCGATTAATATCTGTACACATTTCAAAATTCTCCTCCAAAGGCTCTACACTCCTTTTCGCATCAAGTCTGATTTCTTTTTACACACCTACTCGCCTCTTACACTCAATCCAATGTTGTCTCATCTTTGCACCTTTACCTCTACATTATTTGTTTAGTTATCTTTTTGCATGCGTCCTCTCCACATTTTAGTGATGCTCGGTGTGTGCTGAGCTGTGGGTTCTGTTGTGGTGAGGTTTTGTCAGTAGTGGTAGTTGCTGTTGTAATCAAAAGGGTAGGTGGCACTGTGGCCCTCAGGACTTATTTGCTCTCATGCAGCAAGCTGCACAATTTTGCTTGAGTAGCAATGTGGCATTCTTGTCAAACTAATTGATATTGGTGCACTTCAATCTATTGTTGTAACACATTGCTTTGTCGCTAATATTTAATGATAACTTTTAAGTACTGGTACATTCCTTTGTTAAGTAACATGAGCTCTCGATGATATTTATTTTGGAGCTTTTAGATGTGCTCTGGTGGAAACTTATGCTGTTCCTCAAAATATAGCTTCTGTTGCTTAGGGTTTTGTTTTGGAAGTGGTGGTTGCTCAGGCTTTTTAACTAACTCCAGTACTAATGTAACAATTCTTCTGGTTCTGGAATTGGAGCCATATAAGTTTAACAAAACAAATAAAGGCATCAGGCATACTTACACGTGCAAAGTCTTTAACTTTCTTCTGATGGAAGTGCTGAGGCTGTAAGGAATTGGGGAGAGTGTCCCCCGCGGTGCACTCCCTCCTTACCTGCTGCCATTCGCAACCCTGTTGTCCTTACAGCGCATGCGCTCATGGAGGAGCTTTGTTGACATCGCGGAGTCTGGCTCTGCCCCCCAGTTACGGCGCACATCAACATTGCGCAGCACGCATACGTATCTTATGTGCACCGCTCCCCAGCTGAGCGTCAACTACTCTCATCACGTCCACCTGTCTCCTGCACCACTCCTCCTATCCTTGCCTCCGCTGAGGCCGTACCTCTACTCCTCCCATCGCTGTCATTGGTCCTGCTCTCCCATAAATGCTCAGCTGTGCCACTTGCACTTTGGCTGAGCATAGTTCCTGGTAGGGTTTGTTCTCCCACTTCCTGGTTTCTTGCCTTGCCTTGCCTTGCTCCGTGTGCCTTGCCTTGCTTTCAGATTGATCTCCTGTGTACCGACCCGGCTTGACCCTTGGACTCCGCACTTCTGGCTTACTGACCTTGGCTTTCCTCTGACCTTCCGCATCTCTCCAATCCTGTCCATGGCTTACGGACTTTTATGCTTCTACGGGCTCCTACCTCTGACCTCGGCAAGTATCAAGACTACTCTAATCTCTCCATCCCAACCCAGCTACCTGACCATCCACTCTCCAGACGTGCCCCAGTGGCTGTAGGTTTATACCTATTCCCACCTCAGTACCGGAGTCCCGCCTTGTTTTTGGTGAGCACAGTGTTACAGAGGCTTCTGTAATGATGACACCCCGTTTGCAAGTTAACAAGATATTTGAACGAAAATATAAAAAAAAGGTTGCACACATCACAAGATTTAATACAAAAATCAGAGCTGCAAGGTCATGATGTCTTTTATGACCTCCATGGAGTTTTCAAGTGATAAGAAAGCTAAGCAAGCACAACATTTTAGGAGCTAACTACCCCTTTCATTAGATGCATAATATAATCGTGTTTGAAAACCATTTGGTCAGACCCCACATTTTACCATTGGTGATTTCTCAGATAAGCTCTCCCCAATATTTTTCTTGTGAGTGTATTACACTTTATTATTTTTTCTCTCTCTTTTGAACCTTATTCCATCTATTGACTGCTCAAATGTAGATTGAGGCTTTATATGTAGATTGAGCACAAATTAAATGACATTCTCTTAATGTCATAAAAGCACTTATAATGAAAGCTCTTATGACTTTTAGGGAATGTCATAAGAACACCACAATGGTTAAAATTACAGGCAAGTGTCTCCGAGCCCTGGTTCTATGCTTACACATTTTTGGTGCAATGCACAAATAGCTGAACAGAGAAATAAATACAGACCAGTGGGGTAATATATGTATACATTACACTATACCATTTAATACATTTCAAATACATTTCCAGGGAAAGAAGCAAATTGAATGATATCTGTTATAAAATATATCATGGCCCCTCCTCCCAGGGTTTAAGCTCACCCCACCCCACCCCATATTTAAAGTAGCAGGTTTTTTCATGTTCCTTTGTGGACAGACCCACTATGGTCATTTTCCCTCCAGCAGATGTAATTGTTAATTTTCCCAGTTAGTGTTAGGACCTGATCTTTTCTGGCGCTGAGGTGAGGTTGAGATGATTGGACTTATAATTTCTTCTGATGAGCTTTGACCTCAGGAAAAGGAGAAAAGAAAAAGACAAAACATACAGGGAACCTGCAATGGTGTATTACCCAAGGGATAACAGGATTAAAAGAATGAGCAATTTATTATTAAAATAACAAGGTTAAAAAAAAAAAAACATGGATGACAATTAATAAACATACATTGAATATGATAAAATGAATGATGGACAGGTGCCTAGGCACTATCCGCACTCTTGTGATTTGGAACTTAGTCCAACAGTTCCGTTCTTTGCTCCGCCTGGTCTAAAATTGAAAACCTACTCACCACAGGTAAGTAGTATAAAAGCACTTGGTTTTGGTGGTCTTGGCCGTTGATCTCACTGTTCGCCTGGTGATATAGTCGTCTCTGCTGCCGGGGATCCGATTCAGTGTTCCTGCATGCGCTGCTTCCTGGAATACACACGATCCTCGCGGCGTGATGACGTCACCCGTATTGGTCCTCGGCTACGGTGGCTCAGCGGTACCAGCAAACCTTCCAACGCGTTTCAAAAGTACAAATAATGTCTCTCTTCGTCAGGGATAAGTGCTGCTTGTAGCTGATCTTATTAAGTACCCCTGTTCATGATTCAAAGCGCTTTGTGATTGGTGCAATCCTTAATAGAGTCATTCAACCAATCTGACCTCTACAAGTATTCTTATGGAGGCACAAATGATGATACTTAAATGCTCAATAACGTGATTTCTAGACATTAAATGCACAAACTTCTCTGTGATCTAACAAGACATATGGGTTAAAGGACCATTTTTTAGTTGTATTGCAATTGGTGATTATTAGTGAAGATTGTCCCCTGTTTTTAAGTGTCCCATCTGATTATATTAAATAGTCTTGTGTGATCTCAAAGACCTTTATGCAATTTGGAAGCATAGTTTCAATAACAATTAATCAATCTCTACACATTGTTGGATCTAAATTACTGTAGACTATTGTCTCATACTATCCTGATGTATTATATGAACCAACAATAGGATATATTGGTGAACACAATAATAATAAAACAATAATAAAACAAAATTATAATGAACAAATGTTTTAAAATAAACATTCAAATCTTATTAACCATTAATATGAAAAATACTAGCTGCAATTAAAAATATTGCAGAACTATCTTTTAAGCGGATGTGATTTAGGATGTACTTTAACCATGATTTTAAATATGATTTTAAATATCATAGGGAGGGAAAATCTGAGCCAACCATGATTAAAGTGAATTATTCATAGTGATAATGTGAGTGACTTGTTATATATAGTGACAATGATAAAATACTAATATCTTAGTTCTGCAGGAACACTGAATCGGACCCCCGGCAGCAGAAACGACTATATCACCAGGCGAACAGTGAGATCAACGGCCAAGACCACCAAAACCAAGTGCTTTTATACTACTTACCTGTGGTGAGTAGGTTTTCAATTTTAGACCAGGCGGAGCAAAGAACGGAACTGTTGGACTAAGTTCCAAATCACAAGAGTGCGGATAGTGCCTAGGCACCTGTCCATCATTCATTTTATCATATTCAATGTATGTTTATTAATTGTCATCCATGGTTTTTTTTTTTTTAACCTTGTTATTTTAATAATAAATTGCTCCTTCTTTTAATCCTGTTATCCCTTGGGTAATACACCATTGCAGGTTCTCTGTATGTTTTGTCTTTTTCTTTTCTCCTTTTCCTGAGGTCAAAGCTCATCAGAAGAAATTATAAGTCCACTCATCTCAACCTCACCTCAGCGCCAGAAAAGATCATTTCCAGCCTTCAATCCAATTCTGGGTAGAAGATACCAGAATAATCTTTTTAAGGCAGCTCCAGGACTACCCATTGGACTTTGTATCAAAGGTTTTTTATGATCTATTATTGTATTTGCACAAGCGCTGATTACACACCTATCATTTCACCTACTAGTGTTAGGACCTGCTTACTGGTCAGGCAGTGATGTGTCTTGCAGGTTTATAATGCTTTGGCCAAAGGGTTTAACTAAATGACCCATACAGTACTCACGAAAATATTGAAGTTTCACTATGTATTTTTGTCACCTTTGATGTAGCATTGGACATTTCTGTCTTATGTAAGATATATCATGCCTATAGCTCATTCTCTGAACAAAATTATCATTGTATTCAATATACATTATTTAATGGACATTCAATTAAAAAAATATGATTTATTTCCTTCTTATTATTCTGTCTGAAATATTATTGCTTTTTCAGTCACTTAAAACGACTTTACTGTCGAGTGTTGGAGCAACTCCTATCAAATTTATATTCCATCTTTAATGTCTTGATATATAAATTCCATCAAAGTAGCATCTACTAGTGTTCAAGGGAAAATAGTAACAAACCAAAATGAGAATGTCTTAAAAAGTCTATAATGATTTATGAATCTCAAAGTTATCCACGTGATCCTTATCACTTTTTTAAAACCTGAGATTAGTTTGAAAAATAAATAATCTGTTTAAGAAAAATTAATTAAAATATGAAATGTCAAAAAGGGTAATCCTACAAATTAAAATGTAAGGTCTTCAGCGTGGATTCTATTTCCTAATGTTTGCTTTAATTTTTAAAGTGCTAATTATAGTTGTCTCAAAATAATATTCTTACGTCTATTACAGCATTGAAGCACTTTATTTATATATTTATTTATTTATCAAATGTTTTACCAGGAAGTAATACGTTGAGAGTTACCTCTCGTTTTCAAGTATGTCCTGGGCATAGAGTTAAGATGACAAATAATAAATGGTTACAAATACATAGTTACATAAGTGAACATTATGTACAAGACATACTGTAGCATACACAGTTAGAGATAATATATATTATAGGCGTATGTAATAGTTACAGACCAGATTAAAATGTGTGACATCTTTAGTTTTGAAATAACTTAAACTGGTGGTTGCTGTGAGAGTCTCCGGTAGATGTTTCCAGTTTTGGGGTGCATGGTAAGAGGAGGAGCGGCCGGATATTTTGTTGAACCTTGGGTCAATGAACAGTCTTTTGGAGTCAGATCTCAGATGTGTCACGCTTGTGCTCCTACGCACAAGCAGGGAGAAGGGAATGGACCCGATAGCCTGGTGGGGAATCCGCAGGACACATGAAAGGGAGTGAGTTGCCACGCAGCTGGGGATCGGCGCACGTAGTCACGTGAGCGCGCCACGTGCAGGAGAGCGTGATGCGTCTGGAGGTGCGTAGCCAAGCACAGAGACATGACTGGCCCAGCTGCATGTGCGTGCATGCTCTGGCAGCAGAGCGGGGTTGCGCGCGTTCTCAGGCACCGCCGTGGGGTGTGGGGTGCACCACTGATGAGCAGCAAGGGAGGATAGGTTCCAACGCACAAGGTAACAATAGTGGAGTGCATCCTGGAGGACGTCCAGCCTCCTTTAGGACAGAGTGCCAGTAGGTCACAATAGTGGAGTGCATCCTGGAGGACGTCCAGCCTCCTTAAAGGCATAGTGCCAATAACTGTAGAGTGCAGCGGTACTAATTACAAAGTAAGGGTTGTTTAGTTGAATTGGCCAAGGTATTGTAAGCCTGCTACCACGTCAAGGTAAACCCTATCAGCAGGTCCTACACTACCCGATGGTAAACTAACCTCAGTGGTAGAATGAGTGACTACCCCAGTCTTCCGGAATCCAAAGGAGATGAGTAAGGTCCCAGAGGAAGTTCAGGCAGGAACAGCATAGAGTACTGGGGTAGTACTTTTCAGGACCCTGGGCAGGTAGCCACTGACTGCTTTTAAAAGGAAGCGGCAGCTGTTAGCAATGAGAAAGTCAGAGAGAGGCTTACTTCCTGTCAGGAGGAAGAGGGCAGGATTTGCCAGGAAGCAAGATGGCGTAGTTTGCTTCAGAATCCTTAAAGACACAGGATCTTGACTCGCAGCTAGAGGGCGGCAATCAGTAGATAAACAGGTAAGGAAGGATCACGCCGCAGAGGGCGTGTTCCGCGCATCGTTACAGTACCCCCCCTCTTCAGGATAGAACTCTGGGCGATCCAACAGACTAAGGGGCACTGATGCATAGGAAGATAGACTCGCAGCTACAGGGCAGCGCCCGCCACACAGAGAATCAACAGGGAATCTTGATTCGCAACTAGAGGGCATCGCATGCCATACAGAGAGACGTCAGAGAATCTAGGCACACAGGTAGAGAATACGCCACAAGGGGGCGTGAAACTTGACTCACAGCTGGAGGGCGGCGCACGCGGCGCACGCACATCAGAGAATGCGTGGCGCAACCGGGGGTGGCCGGCTCCGAGGTACAAGTAGGGGAACCGCGGTTGCGTGCATGCTCTATAAGGAGAGCAGGAACTGAGATGTGGCATGTAAGGAGGGAGCACGCCTCAGGGGGCGTGTTGCCTGATTACTTACAAGATGATAGTTGTGCTGCATATGGTAGGGGTGAGGAGCTTTTTCAGATAGATGGGTAGCTTGCCCAGAAAGTATTTGAAGGCAAGACAGGAAAGATGAACTTTGCGCCTAGACTCAAGTGATGACCAATCTAGTTCTTTGAGCATTTCGCAGTGATGTGTGTTGTAGTTGCATTGGAGAACAAAATGGCATTTTGAATTGTAGAGGGTGTCAAGTTTGCTAAGGTGGGTTTGGGGTGCCGAGCTGTATACTATATCCCCATAGTCGACAATTGGCATTAGCATCTGCTGTGCGATATGCTTTCTGACCAGCAAGCTTATGGAGGATTTGTTCCTTTATAGTACACCTTGTTTGTCATAGGTTTTAGATGTCAGGGTATCAATGTGCATCTGAATGTTAAATGGGAGTCAAACCATATGCCCAAGTATTTAAAACTAGTAACAGGAGTTAGGGTGGTGTTAGCGTTGGGTCTGGTCTGGAGCTCAGTCATTGGAAGCTTTAAAAATGTAGCCTTGGTTCCAAATACCATTGTTACAGTCTTGTTAGTGTTTGAAAAAAGTTTGTTATGTGAAATCCAATTTTCAAGTCTCAAAAAGTCAGATTGAAGTATGTGTTCAAGGTCAGAGAGGCTATGGCTGGGTACATATAAGATTGTGACATCTTCATACATGTGTATTGAAGATCCCTTACAAGCTGTAGGAAGATCATTGATGAACACTGAGAAGAGTAGGGACCCCAGAACAGTGCATTGCAGAACACCACAGGTGATATCCAAGTGGTTGGAGTTAGAGCCTGAGATGGACACATGTTGGGATCTACCTAATAGATAGGAATGAAACCAGTTTAAAGCATGCTCCCCTATTCCAGAGCACTGGTTTGTTAAGCAAGATAACATGATCAACAGTATCAAAAGCCTATGCAAAATCTAGGAGAAATAAGATATATTTTGTAAGTACTTTTGACTATCTTTGCATTATGGTACAGTAGTCCACATTTTTCCAGTTTGAGACATTTTTGGCATATTGTATTGATTTGCTGAGCCAGAATGAAGTTGCTTTAAAAAAATCCTTTATAGCACTGTTTCGACATGTGAGAACGGTCTTTAGAATACAGCGAGATCCAAATCTGTGCAAAAAGGGCTCTTTTTGTTTTCTTAACAGATATGCACTTTTCACAGCCACTAGGATAGACCCCACAGAAAGAAGCAGCTATAAAATAATATATTTTTAATTACCGTGTATGGAAATTAGTTTATTTTAAATAAGCTCATCACAAAAAAAGCTTCACACATTCCTTTTATTAATTTTATTATATTTGACTTTCCTGAATTGTCATACTTATAGATAATGTGTTCTATGTTTTCTACTGTACTAGTATTAATCAACGTTTAAGACTAAATAAATGACCTACTGTATTTGTTTTTGCTGGTATGCAGTAAAGGTTATATATTGTTTTGCATGTATTACAAAATGAAAAGATTCCCATAAACTGTTTAAGAATGTTACATTCAGTGTGACATTCCTCATATTTAATAAATGTCATGTGCAATTTGGGGGGAAGAAATCCCATTCCTGCTGTTATAAATATATGTATGGTTCATGCAGGATGAGACCATGGGGCCTATGCAGAGAGCAGCGAATTTTCGAAATTCGCCATTTTTTGGAGATAATCGCGCAGAAAACAGCAGAAAATGGAGATTTCCGAAAAACGCGCCAATTTTTCTTTTCTATTTGTAAAACTCGCCTCGCGGCTGGCGAAAACCTCAATCTCGCCAGTTTTACAAATATCCTAATGCAGAGAGCCGCGAACGGCATCTAGCGGCTGTTCGCGCCAATAAAATGGCGCTATTGTCTCCTTTTTCCCTCGCCAGAAAAAATTGGCAAGAAGCTGCCGCTCGCGGCCATTGCAAAGGGAAAAAAAAAGGCGCGCATTTGTTTTTACAAGTTTCTGAAGCGCGCATCTCGCCAATTTAAACTCGCCAGACGCATCCATGTTAAACATAGCAGAATTCGCACTTTTCTGCATATGGAGAATAAAACTCTCCAAAAAAACTACTTTTTAATAAATTCGCCAATTTTAAAATTCGCTGCTCTCTGCATGAGGCCCCATATGTTTCAATAGTACTGAACCTGTCCCTGTTTCTTAGATTCCATCCAGTCACCATACTGTAACCGGTTGGTAATAAACCCTAAGATTTTTGCGCAAACCTTCAAAACAAAGCAAACTATCATTTGCTGAATCTGCATCAAACTGGTTGCAGTAATCTGACTCTTTTTTTTTTGTCTCTGACTCCTGTCAGTGAAGATAAATAAATAAATCAGCATACGGCTTTAGAAGCAAAACATTAAACAGTTTAAACCAGCAGTGCCTTCCAGCAATTTAGCTGCTTCCCAATGCACCCTATCGAAGTACTTTTTTAATATTGTATGAGGTACTTAAAGGTGAAGACACAGATGTTGTGAATATCCATATCCATAAATCATTATTAACGACTAAGCTTACTGACAGAGTTCTCAGGGTGGTGGCAATGCATGCTAGAATGTGAATGACAATGCCTTTAAAAATGCATCAGTTATTTTCACTCCTTCCAGTGCACAATTTTATTAAATATGATTAAACTTCTCATCCTTCGGACTGGGGTAGAATGTAATAATGTGCCTGCATTTCAACCATGCTCCCAAGACTGCTTCAAAATCATCCATAAGTGACTGAAAAAAATCTTTCCAATCTAAAGTCTACCATATCAAAGAAGATGAATGCAAAGACACCTTGCAATCTTAAAAGTAATCATTTTCACAGTGCCCTTTATGCAGTTCAAAAGCCCTATAATACTCTTAAAGGTACACCTAGAAGCAACATAGGACTGCCAAGCCTTTGCATTGCTAAATAATGAGTTGCAATGAAGCTGACATTAAGAACATAGCAAATCTGAGTCAAAACAGAAAACCTTTTTAAAAGCATTCTGAAAAAAATCCGGAGTAAAAAAAAGCTTTTATGCTTTAAAGGAAATACCAGTCACAGATCTATTTTTCAGTTTTTGCTACAACAACCCTTGACTTATTGATTTCTTTTTAAATAAGAAAGAGATTATTGACCTAATCCTTACAACTGATTTCATCAGCTCTGTATTAACTTCCTTTTAAATTTGCAAAGATCAAACATTCTGGATATTTTTTCCCTTTCCCCTTCAATGCTAATAGTATTGTGTGTCCTCTGTTCTGATCACTAGTAGGCTTGCTGCATAAGGGATGAGATAAAGCACTCGAGTGCCTGTAATGTGTTTATGTGTTTATGGGCACATACAGTATATAGATATATCACATAGAAAAAATACCCAGTCTGACTAAAAGCCTACTGACAGCATTATTTATCTACACTGATAATGCAGATAAGTAATGTAACACAAAGGAAAAAGCTTTTTAAATCAAAATAAAAAAAAATTCGTAGCTATTTGATGCATGATGCATGTTCCCAATCAATCACATCATGTACAATTAAAGGCTTGAAATACCATATGCAACCCTATGATGTTGTACACACACTTTATAAAAATGCTGTATTTTGCATCTTTACATGTAAAATACTCCCAAAATTAGGTATTTTCAACATTAAACATTATACTTCCATAACATACAGATTGCATGAATTCTTGACTAAGATTCTCAAGTTGTACTATGGAAACTGTGTGAAATACAGTATGAATCTTTTTCAAATATGTTGGCAATTTATAATAAATAAAAGTCCCATTATAAAGTAGAACATTTTAGAGATTTGCTCACACAATAGAGTGTTTATTCATTAAGCTGCACATTTTGCCATGGAAAATCGACCAAATAAAAAAGTCAATTTGATGTGTTAAAAATTTGAGTTTTTACTGTATTCTTTAAGAACTATATGCCAGAAATGCCACACCTACAGTAAGTGCACGTTATTTGTGTATGTGAAAGCATTTTAAACATCCAGCTATCACGCTGACTCACCTCCCCATAGGGCACAAAAAATGTACAATATGGTAGATCCCCAAAAACCATCACACTACACCTCAATAATGCTGCCACCAACAAGAATAATTTCAGTTCTTACCCTCAGGAGTCCTTGGACACTTTTTACTAGAAAAAAATATAAATAACACATAAAAAACAATATAGCAAAATGTGTAAAGTGTGTGTAGTTGCAATTATAGCCCAAAGATAGCACTTATTACATTTTAGATTGAATATATGTAAAGTGTACAGTGCTAGTTTACCCGAAAAGGAATGTTAAAAAAAAACATACATTATACAGTATAAATGCAGACGGTTTAATAAAATAATAGCCTAGAGGAGCGGTGCGCAAACTGGGGGGCCCAAAACTTTTCTGGGGTGGCGCGGCATTTACAAAGGCCCCGTGCTAAGAACGCGAGGCTTCTGTAAACTTACTTTCCAGGCTCTGGTCACGCGTCTCTATGACAATGCGGCGCCAAATGACGCCTGTTGCCATAGAGATGTGACATCAAATGACGGCGTGGGCCACGTGATGTGACGTCACATGACCCCGCAGCATTAGGCACGAGGGGGGGCGCGACCAAGGAGGGAGCAGGTAGGGGGTGCACATGCGCGGGGTGTTTGCGCACCGCTGGCCTAGAGAACCCATGCAGTATGTAACTATCAAACAATACTGTATTAGTTTCCTTGAAGAAGAGGTCTTGAAGTTGAAGATAAGAGAACTCACGTGTTATGGCCATAACATCTTTCTATATTCAGCTATCTGAACAAGCTCCTCACCCCTACCACATGCAGCATTTATCATCTGAGATCTGACTCCAAAAGACTTTTCATTGTCCCAAGGCTCAACAAAGTATCCGGCCGTTCCTCTTCTTATATCGTGCACCCCAAAACTGGAACAACCTACCGGAGACTCTCACATCCACCACTAGTTTAAGTTCTTTCAAATCTAAGGCTGTCTCACATTTTAATCTGGTCTGTAACTGTTTCATTCGCCCATAATATATATTTTCTTTAACTGTGCATGCAATGTCTTGTATATAATGTATACCCTGTTCATTTATGTAACTGTATTAGTAACCATGTATTATTTGTCTTAACTCTGTGCCCATGACATACTTGAAAACGAGAGGTAACTCTCAATGTATTACTTCCTGGTAAAATATTTTATAAATAAATAAATATTGCTGGCTGCCATTGATACTCAAATGCATTTTTTTGATGCCCAAAACTTTGTCCCTGTGACAAATCAACCTTGTGTGGGTGTATCTTAACTCCTGCTCATGCATCTTTTCTCACATTAATAGATGGGAGAGTGAATGATTTTATACCTAATGAATCTGAGAGTATAAAATACAGCATAACTCTCTCCCTATATCCCCTAGAATAATGCTTCCCTCACTGTTACATTCATATGATTTTAATGCACACTTGAACATCAGTCTTTACAGGGCTAATGTTAATTTTGAGGGATAAATACATACAGTATCTGTTACAGTAGAGGCAACGTTTATTCTAACATTTGCCGTAAACTAGCCGGGTTACATTCTGGGTATGTGCTGGGTATGTGCTGGGTATGTTCTGCGCTAGTTTGAGGCACGTTTAAGGCATTTCTGCATTGACTAACGACCCATAGGATTAACATAGCAGGGATCCCTGGCAGTCCAATTCAGTTTGAATGGGACTGCCAGGGCCCCCCGCTGTTAATCTGATAGGCCATTAATCAATGCAGAAATGCTGGGGCTAGTTTAAGGAAAGTTTAAGGCATGTATTCAGAGTGTACCTGGGTGTTTCCTGGGTTTCTTGGGGAATTGCCACTGGTTTTTGTTCGAATAAGAGTTGCCTCTACTGTATATTCAAAACAGACAGCCATCACATTTGATATTGTTGCACATGCCTAATTTTGTCTGCCACAAATCTTTTTTATGCTTATGCATTACACTAGATTTTAATTATCATTAATCTGTAAGGAAATCGAGAGGGCCCTTTCTGTCCCCATTTGTCTGCTAGCCAGAACAATCTGAGGATTTTTTATGATGAATTTGAAGATACTTAAGCCAGATCGTCACATCTCTGATGCATGTGTACACTGTCATCAGTCATTACAACTAAAAACATACATTATGGAAATTGTTCTATTGACTCATTAATGCAAAGATCATGTTGACTAGGGATGGGTGATTTTTTTTGCCGAATTTTGATCTGCTATGGATCGGCCGGTTCCTTTGTTTCGCAGATTTAAGCGGATCAATGTCAAAAAGGGCGATTCATGGTTTGCGGATTTTTATTTTTAATATTTCCAAGACACTCCACGGATTCCATGACCCATGGATGCATTTATAGAATCCAAGCCACGGATCCATCAATAAGTTGGCGAATTCTTAAGAATCCGCCAACGGATTGCTGAATTCACGGATTCTCTCCGGCCATGAGTTATATCCAATGGAGGATTTTCATGAATACGTGCAGATTTAAACCGCCCAAATTCATTTGCAGATTTTACACCGCAAATCGAATTTTGAGGGTAACATCAGAGAAAATCCGGGAAACAGATTTGGGCGGATTCTCCCATCTCTAATGTTGACCAAGGTAAACTAACAGGAGAAAGAGAAAAATAAGTATTTTTAAAATTAAAATTTGGTTGCTCTATTGTGTACAATAAGGCAAAGAAACAGGGCGCTAACTTAAAACTATATACAAACTCAGACGAAGTGAAAAATAAGGAGACAATACTACCTTATAGAGAACCCTCACAGCTCCCTTCAATAGAGCTTAACCCAATAGGATCTATCCAGGATCCTTGAAAACAGTAAAACAGGAAAAACCGGGTAGCACAGATTAATTAAAGAACACATAAGTAGATTGATACAAACTGTGTTTCAATGGAAAATTGGTAACTACTACTAGGGGATAATAAGAGATACTACCAGCAGAGACAGTGCTAGTAGGTGGCAATGAAATAATAAACTGCAGTACTAATCATACTCACACCCCGCCATGTGTGAGTACACAAGTGATAATAGGTTTCTTTAGAGATGTTCTTCTCCTGGTTGCACTTCTCACTGGGTGTCTGTAGACAGCTGAGATGCAAGTAATGCGTCTGTGTTCTTAGGTCTACTCCCACTCCCTCAGACCGACAGGAACATTGAGGAGACAATATTTTAAAAGATTCACACATAGAAAAACAAATGAATTTACACAGAGCGCTTTCTGGGTTCGCTGCAACCTGCCTGGCTCCTGCTATCGCGTTCGGTATTGCTGCTGGAACGCATCTGGAAAGCAGGTCCTCCAAAGAAGTATGGTGGCCGTGAATGTCCAAACACTGCACACAGAACGGAGCTACGTGTTTCGCAGAATACTCTGCTTCGTCAGACTCATCCGTTCTGTGTACCGTGTCTCAAGGAGTTTAAATACCCCCTTCTCTGATTCCTTGATTGATTCAATTACTGATAATCCATGAACGAGTCCTGATTTATCGCACCCTATTGTTCACGCTCTGTATTGCTACCCAAACACATATAGTACAGGCCAAAAGGAGCGGGTCTCAGAAATGCTGTAACACCTCACAGGAAATTTTAGAATTTGTGCACTAATGAGCCATTTCCCTCTAGTTTAACATATCTAAAGTCACAGACTACCCAATGAAAAGGACTCATATACAGATGCAGCGGCCATTATTTTAACAAATCTTGAAATGGAATTTCAAGATATGTCCGAGATCCTTGCGAGTTGCGCCGCGACAGACTAATGGCCCACCGGAGTAACACAGCAGGGGTCCCTCCTGTGTGAGTCCAACAGGGGTCTGCCTCTCTGTAATAGACATGCAGTAAGAGGCTGAATCAGTCACTCTAACTGCGCGCCTCTCACAGGCGATCACGGGGGTTTTATTAAAATTCTAACATTACAGTAATGTAGCAGGGGGTCTCCGGAGCTGAACCGCATTGATTTCAGGTCCGACACCCCATACCGGGGCCTGTATCTTAGGAAATAGGGTGTCCCCTAGGCTGAAATCAACTTTTTTAAACTCAGTAGACCCCCTGCTCCCTCACACTAGTATCAAACATCCCACCACCCAATAAAAAATCATTCCCTTACGGATAGGTGCTAAGGTAATGAAGCTGCTTACATTTAATTTTTATTCATAGTGTGCATGAGCAGGGTGTCTCCTGAGCTGAACAATGTTGATTTCAGCCTCATGGACCCCCTACATCCCAAGTTACAGGCCCTGGTATGGGGTGCCAGTATTTCCTCCATGTTAAAATCCACGTGGGATGTACAGTAAACAAAGCAGAGGGATACCGGCACCCTATACGGGGGCCTGTATCTTGGAAAGTAGGGGTCCCTGAGGCTGAAATAAACTTTGTTTAGCTCAGGAGTCCCCCTGCTCACAGACACAATAAATAAAAATAAAAATGTAAACAGCTTCATTACCTTAGCGGCCATGCAATGCCCGTTAAGGCAATGAAGGGGTTAAGGCACAGTACTGTAGCAGATTACATTACAATATTTACTGTACTAACCTCCCAATAATACACAACACACCCATCCCCTGTGTCCCCCCATAAAACCATGGTTTATTATCTTACACACAGGATTAATACCCCAGGCCGACGGGTGTCCACAGGACCCACAATGCAAACAAAGGGGGGTACCTACGGATGTCTGGGGGTCCCCAGGTTGTCCCCACTAGGCGCCATGGGCCTCAAGGTGGTTTCCACGGGTTACTGCGGGCCCCATTGGAGTCCACAGCTGGTCCCGTGGGTGTCTGGGGGTCCCTAGCTCATCCCCCCAATGGAGTACACAGGTGGTTCCCATGGGGGTCTGGGGCCCTCGGCTTGTCCCTGCAGGTCCTCAGGGCCCCCACAGCTGTGGGGCCCTTGGTTCTTCCCTGCAGCTGTCCCTCGTGGGTCCGCAGGTGGTACCTGTGGGTGTCTGGGGGTCCTCGGGTGGTTCCCACGGGGGTCTGGGGCCCTCGGGTTGTTACCATGGGGGTCTGGGGCCCTCGGGTGGTCCTTGCAGGTCTGCAGCGCCCCACAGCTTTGGTGCCCCCGGTTCTTCCCCGCAGGTGTCCCTCGTGGGTCCAAGGGTGGTACCTGTGGGCCTCCGGGGGTACTCAGGTGGTCTCCATAGGTCCCTGCAGACCCAAGGTACCAACCCTGTATGTAAAAAAATAAAACATGTCCTACACTTAAATAAATACACCCTTCCTCCCCCCCACCAAACACATACAGTTCAGTAATGGGCAAAATAACTTTTATCCAGATATGGATAATAGATTATCTTCCAAATATTAAACACAACATTAGCCAGCACACATAATTCAAGTAAATAAATACAGTTCTACTTACCCCTGCATTATGATGGGCATCCTCGTCAGCTTACTGCAAGGTCCCTGTCCTCTGCTGCCAGAAAAATACATAGCAAATACAATCTAATGGCCACCAGCCTCTTAATCAACTTAGCGGTTAATAACCGCTATTGTAATTAAGGGGTTAACCCACCCTGCCTGGATACCCCCCCAGGAGGCCTAACCACCTACCCCGGACCTACTATACCCACCCTGTACCCATTGATTGTTATAGTAGTGCATCATACCCATATAATAATATAGCACTCAATGGGCACCTAATCAAAATACACAATAATAAAACATTTCAAAACTACAAAAAAACACAATTCACTAAATAAAAACACTAGCCAGCTAATGCAATTAATACAAGCAATAACCAGATCAACAATGAATTAATTAAACCAGTAACCAATCAAACCATTAATTAATACAGTATAACAACAATGAATT
Source organism: Ascaphus truei (assembly GCF_040206685.1). Classification (NCBI taxonomy): domain Eukaryota; kingdom Metazoa; phylum Chordata; class Amphibia; order Anura; family Ascaphidae; genus Ascaphus; species Ascaphus truei. The sequence continues at coordinate 156,350,451 of NC_134484.1, forward strand.
AATTGTACCAGTAACCAATCTAACCAATTAATTCATAAAACAACAAGGAATTCATTAAACCAGTAACCAATCAAAGCAATTAATTAATAAAGCAACAAGGAATTCATTAAACCAGTAACCAACACACAATTATTTAAAAATATCGGCAACACACCCGTTAAAAGCATTAGCCAACACAACACAACATTAATTAAAAACGAAAATCAATCGCCAATTTGTTTTGTTTACAATAAAGCAGCAAAATGACAAACAATTACATCCACATAATAAACATACATAGAAAAAATCACCATCAATACAAAGCAAGTAATTAAAAACAAATTACTGGCCTAATAATGTATTTATCTGTACCCTAAAGGGGTACTGATTAATATATTATCAGTCAATGTGCAAATAAAAAATAAAAATACACATCCAATCGAAAATCCCGTAAAAAAATAAGTTAACATACTGTAACGCCTTTATGCCCGCAGACCTGGCCAGTCCCCAGTACTGACGTGGGTAAGGGTATAACACGCACCCACAGCAGTGAGGGCGTTCCCGGAGTGTGGTAAGTTGCGTTGCCTGGCCTGGTGAGAAAAGGGTTAACGATATACTTGCTGAGTCCGGGGTGCCAGAAGTTGACGGGTAAATGTCCAAGAGCCAAGGGTAAGGGGCAGGAGAAAGCAGCGTAGTGAGATCCAAAGCAGTGTCCAGGAGTAGAGGTACACGTAGTCAAGCCAAGCCAAGATCAATCCAGGGAAATCCAAACAGAGGTAGGGTCAGGAACAAGGAGCTGAAACAGAGAGCTAAGCACAGGTCACTGCACACAGGAGCCACAGAGAAGCTATGCTGAGCGACGCCGGAGAGGGCAGACTGGGTTATTAAAGGGTGGAGAACCAATGGTAGCAAGGGGTGGAGCGGAGGCTTGGCTGAGTGGCTGCAGTGATAGGTCCAGGTAAGCAGGAAGGGAGACAGGGGAGTGATACCTGGTAATAGCCTGCAGCCGATGAGGTGAGGAGCCAGCAGCACTGGAGGACACGTAAGAGGATCGGGTGCGTGCGCCTTTTGTAAGGCTGCAGTGCGCGCGCCCGGATCGCGTGCACGCAGATGCGGTGTGCGCCGTGCAGGAACTACCTGGCATGGAGGAGGTAAGGTGTTGAGAGAGCGGGGCAACGGGGCAGGGAGCCGCCGTGGGACTGGAGGTGACGGGGACCCGCTGAGAGGCGCGTGTCCCCCGATCTGTTACAGTACCCCCCCCCCTTAAGGATCTGACTCCGGACGATCCTCCCAAGGCTTGTGAGGAAATTTCTGACGAAATTGTTTGAGAAGAGCTGGAGCGTGGATATGATGACAAGGTACCCATGAGCGTTCCTCTGGGCCATATCCTTTCCAATGAATGAGGAATTGGAGCCTGCCCCTGGACCAACGCGAATCAAAAATGAACTGAACTTCGTATTCCTGTTGTCCTTGTATGGTGACAGGACTAGGGGCCTCATGCAGTAAGTGCCGATAAGGCTTTTATCTGCATTTTCCCCCCAAATTTGCATTTGCTATTCAGTAAGCGCCGATAAGTGGCCAAAATCGGCATTTTGTCTTCCCGATAAGAATTTATCGTCAGGCGGCTGCCGATAACTCACTTATCGGCACTTTTCGCCACTTTTTCAAATCGGCTGTATTCTAGTAGCCCCGATCAGCTTATCGGTGCTGATCGGCACTCTAAAATTGAGATTTCTACGCAATTTGTCCCGCCAACTAAAGTTGGCAAGTTGGAGGGGAGAAGGATCGGCAAGGTTGCCGGGACGCACTTAGAAAAATAGCTCATCTCTACATCAATGGAGTCAATGGAGCGGGGACTTATAACTTTATAGGAGTTTTACGTTCTATTGCTCATAATAAAAAAGTGCTTGGCATTACAGTGTCGATGTGATTCACTTTATCGTGTCACCGCTTACGTTTATTATTGGCAGAACATTGTACTTTTCTATGTTATGATGTTTTGCGTGTCACATTAGTCTTAATGTTCTGATGTGTCAAGGGAAACTCCTATAGTAAACTCTTAAAGGAAGGGGTCACATAATATGAAACATGTTACTTAAGTGTGCTTCAATTTATTATATGATGTAACAGATTTCACACATCTAACAGATCCAGCGTATAATAATGTTGGTATACATTATAGAATGCTTTGAATGTGTAACGCATGATCAAATGTAAATGTAGCAATTATTTTTCATGTTTACATGTAGTTTGTGACCTCCCTCTTTTTATGACGTCCGCAATTGGACGCTCAATAACATTGCATGTTTACATTGTACACGATGCATTATAATCAGATCATGCTAAGTTATACACAGATCTATAATAGTTACTCATTTTTAGACGATTGAAACATAAACAATAGCAAGTATCCTGATGGCATTAAAGTATGCATATGCACATTAGAATTAGTTCATGTGAACATGTGACAATAACATGCGAAATTATACATATTGCAACGTAGTTTTTCAACGTCAATGTCATGGTTGTATCCTAATGAGATGACTGAGTGTTGCGTTCAGAAGTGGTACATGCATTACACATTCCATAAATACTTGCGAATAAATTGTTGTATAAAGCTTAACGTTACATCATTGTCAAATATCATGATTGCCTGGTGAACACACATAAATAATCCGTTTAATTCGTACTGTATACCCGTTTAGAGTTAACAACTTGGAAATGTTAATGTAACACCTTGCACTTCATCAAGTCACTTGACATCATCACATAGGTATTTAAAGGAGGGCAATTACCTGTGCATTGACACCTACAGACCTGAAAATGATACGATTGTTCATGAGACGGAGGAAGATTCTATTGGAGGAGAGGCTAGCTGAGGGACAGGATGTCACAGGGCAAGGAAGGGACAGGGACGCGGAGAGGAGAGCTCGAGGGTGAGGGAGAGGGCAAGCAGATGAGAGGAGAAGAGAGAGGAGAGAAGTTGTGCCACGTCCACGTTTGTACAGGGAGAGAACCATGTTAGATGAGATAAGTGAGGAGGAGATCCTAAGTCGGTATCGTTTGAGTTCAGCAGCAATCTTATCTCTTTATGAAGAGATACAGGTAGATTTAGATTTTGTGACAGCCAGAGGTCGTGCAGTCCCTGGGCTTGTTAAAATGCTGTGCTCATTACATTATCTTTCTTCCGCGTCATTCCAGACAACTGTGGGCATAGTGGGCGGGGTCTCGCAATCTACATTCTCGCGGGCCTTTACCCAGTTTCTATGTGCACTGAATAGACGCGCTTGGAATTATTTTCATTTTCCTACAGAGCACACAGAGTGGCTGGAAGTGAGGAATGGCTTTTATGCCATAGCCGGGATACCATGTGTGATGGGTGCACTACCATTCCCTGAATGTACAGGTGGTATGCAATGCCACAATGAAGATTATGCATGTGGTAGCCAAATTCCCTGGTTCCTGTCACGGTTCCTCTATCCTGAGAAACTCATCAGTCTTCCATGCTTTCGAACAAGGCTATTTTGGGCCTGGTTGGCTGGTGGGTGAGTACATATTATGATGTGTTAAGAAACAACTCTTGTTTTTCTATAAACTGTTGTATGTAATAATGTTAACACAAATTGTTTCATATTTGTGCACGATGGATTATACGGAATTAGGCTGTGGCTGGTGACCCCGCTGGCAAAACCTCAATCTGAAGCAGAGGAGAGGTATAATGTTGCACATATATCTACACGATCCGTCATAGAGAGGACATTTGGGCTTCTGAAAATAAGATTCAGGTGTTTAGATAGAACTGGTGGGGCACTTCAATATAAGCCTGCTAAAGTGTCAGATATTGTAATTGCATGTTGCATTTTGCACAATCTGGCACTCCGTAATAATTTAGAAACAGACATACGTCAGGGCTTGGAGGAGGAGCATCCCGTAAATTTACCAGCTGACACTGAGCAAACAGCCTGTGGTGTGGAGACACGTCGGAATGTGATAAACACATATTTTTCATGTAAGCAAATACATATATGTTCATAGTACTACATAGATGTATTAATTCATTGTAATGATAAATACATGTGTCCAAATACCATTCACTTAGGAAACAGATGAATATGGTTCTCCCACCTTTCTGTTCTCTGCTGTGTGGACAAATGCATGTGGCACCGGTATGTCATTCATCAACAGGTTGTATTATACTTCTTACCACTAAAAGGTGGCGTGTGTACGTGAGGGAATAATGTGTAGTAAATCTATATTTTCTGTACATGCTATTTTTGGTTATGCATAAACAATAAACTTACTATGTCGATAGCCAATAGCTAGTGCAATATGGTTACATGCAATTTTTCTTTTGGAGTGGGACATGTGTGTCACAATGATGTGTAGACTATTGTGTATTTAAAATCATATTTGACGTATTCTATATTGTGTTTCATATCACATAGAAAAGTGTCACTTCTGTGTGTTTCTTACCTTAATGAACATGTCATGACAATGATTTATATTCATTCATGTTTTCTTTTTCAAGGTATATCACTCCAAGGACTGCTCATGGTATGTATTTGAATTCACATCTGTAATAAGATGTGCAAACCTCGATACAGGTATAGGTAGAGGATGTTTAAAGAGAACGTAATGAAGAAGTGCTGACAATAGAAATATGTCCTTTCTGTATTGTGTCCGTGCGTTTATCTTCACTTTGTGGTTATTGTACAGTGTGTTTAAAAATCATTACCTACATTACATAACATGTCATTATTACAACGTAACAACATCAATTCATGCACATGAGCGATGTTAACACTCAATGCATGTTTGTATGAAATGACACAAATGTGGTAAACATCATTAACATTGCAATGTATGTCATTATTTATTCTCTCACTTCATCTTCATGTTGATTAATACATTGTCACATGTGTATGTATAAGTGAAAGATGTGTGTTGATTTGACGTACATGTTGCATTTGTCAAAATGTTAACACCATTCCAAAGTATAGTTCTTTGGATTCACATTTTGTTCAGAATCATTCAACACAATTACAATGTTCCTAAGTAAATTTTTATTTCATTGACGTTACTTAATAATAATGATCATGATCCTTTATAACAACTGTCAACATATGAACATAAATGAAGTATATATTTACATACGCACACATTTCATCAACATCGTGTGTGTGTGTGTCATGATAATGTCATGAGATATTGGGTATTTTTAATCCCTTTGGTGCTTGAGGGGTTAATGAGCTACAATTGTGTAACAACATACCAAATGCTGGGTTTGAAACTGGTCAGGACTGTTTGTCTGCACTGAATTTCGAAGGAACTTACTTGGGGCGGGGGTCCATCCTGGATAGCCCACTCAAGGTGTCAATTGTTTTAATCAAAGAAGAGCAGCTTCAAAGTATTCTGTAGAAAGGGGTGGGCTTAAGGCACCATCATAAGAAAGTATTGTATCTAAGTCTGGGGGAGATTGTTTCAAGTCAGATCTGACCAGGGGCATGCTTGGAAAGCAGGGCAGACCTCATCTTCTGAACCAGTGCCTCTCTGGGAAAAATCCATAGCAGGTGGTAACGTACTTTATAGGATTTTCTGTTTTACCCCTTTTATTTTAAGAAGCTGTTCTGCCTTATATTGTAATTGTATGTTTATTTTGTAATACCTTTTCTGTAATTCAAGCACTGTATTTTTATATATATTAAAACATTTAATAAGTAATGTTTTGGGCTCTGAATGAACTTTGTGCACGCTGGAGAGAATAACTTACTAAATTCGGGCACATGTTACTACAACTGATTGTGTGTTAGAGTGCATAGTTTTTCCTATAATAAACAGGGACCTGAGGCCCTGGCGGATATTTTAGTCTAAGATCTTTTATCATATCTGCATAACCTCAGGTGGTGGCAGTGGATGGTTATGATGTGCAATTGAGTAGGGGGTTAATGCTAACTCGCTGGTTCCTTGCAGAGGAGAAAGGGGGGTTGCTAGAGAAGCCTTTGTGTATTAACCCTGGTTGCATATCTAAAGTCACGTGCTCACTTGTGTGCTGTTCGTGGCGGAGGTATATTGGGACGGCGTGAGGAGAGATACAACCCATTTGAGGGACCCCTGAGTGGGTGAAGAGTGGGTACGCTTGCGAGCGTCGGTATTAACCCTTGTCCCGTATGCAGGTCATGTGCTAGCAGGGGGTCGTACGTGACAGTGTGTGTTCCTGTTTTTGTGTGATGCATGTATTTCTACCTGAAATAATATTAACCTACATAATAATGTTGTTTTTATCATCGGCGTCACTTAGCTATGTATGTTTTTAACGTTTAATAATAACACTAAACTATAGTTAATCGTGTGAATGAAATGTACACACAAATGTTCATGGTTTAATGATCTGTACATAACATTCATTATCTCATGCATGTTAGGTTAGCACTACAACCTAGGTGATAATATAACATTCACACGACTAATACGTTTCTATCACCTCCCTATTGTTATTGTGTACGTTCAGATACAATGTCTGCGAGTTATTATGTATAAGTGATAATGTTGGTTGCATATATCACATGGCAATACATATAATGTTAGTAGAAAATAAAAAAATATCAATATAAATTCTAACTTCAGTGCTTAGCAACATCATTATGATAATTAAGTGCATAGTAAATATTTGCACTATAGCATAACATTACTGCTGCGTCCAGCTTTATTCTTACAAATGCCCGTTGTTACCCGTGGCTTTTTCCGGCTGGCGCCGAACTTGGCCGTGCGGCAGCCGCATCTTCCCCGCATCTTCCCCGCATCTTCCCCTCCCCCTTCCCCTTGCCTCGCGACCCCCTGGCACAATGCCGATCTCCCGATGCTCTCCTGATGCATACACCCCTTCCCGATGCTCTCCTGATGCGTACCCCCCTTACCCCATCCAACGGGCGGGGATACCAGCAGAACCCTGGCACGCAGCACGCGTGACCGTGTGACCGGCGCCCCAGTGACGCGCGGCACGCTTTGAAAAAAAACCGCGTCTGCCCGCCGTCTGCCCGCACATTGCGGTGGCGGCCGCAGGAGAATGAAGGTGGCCGCCACTGTATGTAGTGATTGTTAATATGCGCACCAATCATTGCAAGCATTGTTACATATTTATTATAATTGTTGTTCGCTAGTCGTCACAATCATCTATTATAACGATTGGCCCACCTGAAATCATACATTGGTCCCATGTATTCATCCTCGACATTTGTGAAATACAGAAAACACATGATGTTCAAAGATTGCACATTTATCTATGTTTCAGCATGATGACGCTTAACAAATCTCTATATGATTGTGGATATTCACGCATAAGTAACGTATATGTTTAAACTGCAAGGATCAAAGTACAGATATAGAACTATCTCATGTTTCAAATGCCGGTGTTCGCATTACTACTGATATGTTTGTTCCGGTGCCTGCATACATAATAATGTGCGCGCACAACGTATGTTGCGTTCGCACGTCACGAATGTGTGGACTAACTCTTAGCGCATGCGCAAAACGATGTGTACGCTGTGCGTTCAATACATGTCCCTCCATGGTGCTGCTAGCAGTACGCATATCATGGCTGAAAGTTATGATATGGAAGCGAAACAAATTCACTTCTACACACATACATATCTAAACGTTGTAAACGGACGTGTGCCCATGGCCAAAACAGACGATCAGCCAATGAGCGAACAAAATACGTGTGACGTCATGTGAAGGCAACATGAAATGCACGCAAACACCCCTCCCACTGAATGAACATTGGCCTCCAGCGCTGTGCACGCACCGCCCCCCGACGCGCGCGCA
>NC_134484.1:156363250-156433250 GCF_040206685.1 Ascaphus truei
CCATCTTAACCTAAATGTACATGTGAAACTAATCGTCACATTTCTTTTGAACACCATACAACATACATACAATGTTTATGCAGGAATGCGTTATAAAATTAACTGGTCTGTTGTACATACACTGCATATGTTGGGTATTAATATAGCTACAATTACGTACATCACTACCATGCAAACAAAGTTGACTCTGCTTATAATTCAGTACCTAATTGTGGAAATGTGTATGAATGTTTTTAATGATCTGTCTGAACATTTAAGAGAAGCAGGTGTAGAGCTCAATGTGGCTGACACTCAGCAACACATGCAGTGTGTCGCTCACAGATGGTACTGGTGTGAGAAGGTGGCGTATCTATAACGTTACAATAATATATAACTGAACGAATGACTAACGTACGTTGTAATATATCGTGGACTGGTGCTTGAAAGTAGTAAGATAATTACCATTTCTAATGAATGTGATGAACTTGTGTTCACCTTGTCAGCTTCTAACAACTGTAGTCCCTCCCCCAGCACTTGACACCACCGTGACCTCTTAGCTGCTTCTCCCACCTGTAAGCCCTCCCACAAGACTTGACCCTACCATGACCCTGTGATCTGGCTCTCTGCCCGACACCACCCCCTCTGTTCATCTCAATGCTGTGATTATATATTAATTGAAGCTGGTTTCACACACGGTACATGAGCGAAATACAAATAAGAAGTGAGCTACATATGAACACAATTAAATACCATATGTTCCTATTTATGCTCACATTATACTACATGAAGAAAAAAAAGAGCTTTCATAATACATAATGGAATTTGTTAGTGAAGAGACACTGACACTGGAGGGGAGGGGGGGTGGAGGGGAGGTGAAGGGGGGTGGAAGGGAGGTGAAGGCCGCTCACTTACCCATCCGGCAGGTCCCACGTGGATCTGAGGCGGGAGGCAGCGTGTTGTGGCCGCTCCCCCGCTGTGTTCCGGGCGCCGCCATCTTGGGCACTCGGCGCCGCGAGGCAGCCTGCCTGGCCACTGGCTGTATACCCCCGCTGGGGAGGGGAGTGAGTGAGTTGTAGCGCCGGGGAGGGGGGGGGCATATATATGTGTGGGGGGGGAGAGGTGGGATATAGAAGGGGGGGGTCTCGCACGGTCGCTGACACTGGGTGGGGGTGCGCTGAAGGGGTAATAATAGTGTGTGTGTCCTGCTGACTGTGTGTGTCCCCCGCTGACTGTGTGTGTGTCCCGCTGACTGTAGCGGTGCTGGGGGAGGGGGGGGCGGGGTGAAAGCGCGGGAGACACGGGGAGAGGAGGAGGTGCGCGCGGGTGCTGCTAACACTGTGAGCCCCGCTAATGTAGGTAACACCCACCTACGTGTGTGTGTGTGTGTGTGTGTGTGTGTGTGTGTGTGTGTGTGTGTGTTTGTGTGTGTGTGTGTGTGTGTGTTTTGACCTTTGGCCCATCACTCTGCCTCAGGCCAATGAGAGGTGTGCGGGGGCGGTCGGCCCAAGGGACCAATGAGATTGCCGCTAGGGATGCAGACATACAGTGCTTTCAGAAATATATAGTAGATATATATATATATATATAAATATTATTATCTTTTGTGGACAACTATATATAAATATAGATATATATATATAGATATACATAGAGATATATATATATATATATATATATATATATATATATATATATATATATATATATATATAAAGAGAGAGAGAGAGAGAGAGAGAGAGAGAGAGAGAGAGAGAGAGAGAGAGAGAGAGAGAGAGAGAGAGAGAGAGAGAGATAGATACAGGGTTATATGTAGGTATGCTTATATTTGGAAGAAATTATATGTTGCAGTGGACATATAGATAAGAACTGTAACATAGGACACGTGTAGTACAGTAACATTTGTCACCTGGTGGAAATTGAGCCGAATAAATTCCGATATCTCTGTCCCCTGGCAAACCCTCCACGACGTCAGGAAGAAATTTTTCACGCATCTGCTCCTCCAATGGAGTTAAGATTAGAGCTTGTGCTGGCGGCCCACCTCCAGTGGCAGAAGCATGCATCCGTTGTGCTTGGATTTTTTTCTTTAAATTGGCCTTGATATCATCAAATCTCTTCCGACAATTCGTGCGGTCCCTGACATGATTCCCACACGCAGACACAGCCAATGTTATTTGGTCCCACATTTCTTTTTTTGAGGCTGAACTTGTCCGCCCTTGAAATACTTAAAAAATATATGACCTTACAAATTAATAGAAAGACGAACATTTTACAAAACTGATACCTGTTCCAAGAGATACCAAACATGCTGGTTTACGTTGAATATGTGTAGCATATGAGCATTTACGTGGAAACATACAAATGTAAGGAAGCTTGCATGATTATTGTATGAACTTTGTCAAACTTTTTTGATTGATTGTTATGGTCGTTATAAAACATGAAGGATTATGTGTGTAACAATTAACTTTAATTGATAGATATTACAGATTAATAGTGTGATATTAACACATGTCACATGAGATAGGATAAAATGTTTTTGAACAATCAATGCAAAGATTGACTTACCTAATAAATGCCCATACAGAGAGTCATAGTGCTACAAAATCCCTGTGACAAGAACTCTGTTTTCCTCATCATTGAAACGAGGATTACGTGGCCACTCCACACGTTTCTTCCGACCACGTGCAGCCACAGAGCTTGGCTGCTGCTGACTGGACTCTCCTTCTTCCAATGGAAGAGACTTCAAAAGCGGCCCACCACCAACCACCCCACCACCAGACACCCCAGCAGCACCACTACCAGACACCCCAGCAGCACCACCACCAGACACCCCAGCAGCACCAGCAACAGACACCCCAGCAGCACCAGCAACAGACACCCCAGCAGCACCAGCAACAGAGCCACCACCAGCACTCACACTCACAGCAACACCACTCGCACTCCCAGCAACACCAGTCACACTCGCAGCAACAGCACTCCCCTGAATCCTACGTTCACTTAGACGCGTACTCACACGACTACCAGTACCACTCACACCAGCATCACTCTTCCCACGCCTTTCAGCCATACCTATAGCACTCACAAAGAACAGAAAAGAAATTTAAACATAATCGCACTGAACACTAACAAACTGAACACAACACAAAGATGTTAACAAAACAACACAGGACAACCCGATAACAATACTGTACACAGCAACTCTCTCTGTCAATCTGAAATATGCAAATCACCCAGCTCTGTGTCTCTCTCTCTCTCCCAACAACACAGAGAATGAATAAAAATACACGCTACCTTTAAATAGGCCGCTCAATCAAAAACATGCTTGCTTCGGCAGATTCAGCAAGAAGTTTCATTGGCGAACCTAACACCACCTTGACATGCACGCCGATACACCTGTGTGTGATCGGCAAATCATCGCCAGAGTGGGAAAAAATGTTTTTGGCTTGATTCGGAAGGGATTCGGCACTTATTGCATACGGCGAGGGAAAATCGGCAACATCATGCCGATAGTGAACACTTGCCGAGAGCACTTATTCGGCGCTTACTGCATAGAGCCCTAGGTCTCCGAGGACGGTCTGGAAAGTGTACATTTTGGACAAAGGGTTTCAGGAGGGATACGTGAAACACAGAGGGTATCTTCATGGTGGGAGGAAGCGAAAGTCGACATGCCACCGGGTTAATCCGTTTGAGGACCTTGAAGGGACCCAAAAATCTAGGAGCCAGCTTCTGAGAAGGAGTTTTGAGTTTGATATTTCTTGAGGAAAGCCAAATCCTGTCTCCAGATTTGTTTACTGGGCTCACCTGACGTCGCCGATCTGCTTTCGTCTTTTGTTTTTGAATGGACCCTTGCAAGGCTCTTTGAATCTTTTTCCAAGAATTCTGTAGATTATAGATGTGAGTGTCTGCTGCAGGAACACCAGACGGGAGGGAGAAGAGGGGAAGACTGCTGGGATGATAACCATAGTTAATGAAAAAAGGTGACACTTGCGTGGACTCATTCTTCAGTGAATTAATAGCAAACTATGCCCAGGGTAATAGGTCCACCCAATTGTCTTGAGATTCTGATAAAAGCATCTGAGATACTGCTCCAAGGTTTGATTCATTCTTTCCATCTGGCAGTTGGTCTGCGGATGATAACCCGAGGAGAAGAGAAGGGAAATGCCAAGTCTTTGTGAGAATGCTCGCCAAAATTTAGAGATAAATTGAGTACCTCTGTCAGAAAAAATGGAAAGTGGCACGCCATGTAACCTGAAAATTTCTTTAGAGAAAATGTCAGCCAAGGTGGCTGAATTGGGAAGACCCTTGAGGGGTATAAAATGTGTGTGCTTAGAAAACCTGTCCACTACCACGAGGATCGTATTCATCCCATGAGAATTGGGAAGTTCTACAATAAAGTCCATGGAAATATGCTTCCAAGGCTGCTCCGGAACGGGAAGGGGAAGGAGGAGACCAGAAGGTTTGTGTATAGGCGGACTTGCTCTGAGCACATACTGGGCAAGCTCTGGTGAAATGTCCTTGTTCATTTTGGGCCACCAAAAAGTCAGTTTGATAAGGTCTAGTGTCCTCTTGAAGCCCGGATGCCCTGCAGATCTCGAAGAATGCCCCCACTCCAGGATCTTGTGGCGAAAACATGGAGCAGTGTACAGACATCCTTCTGGCACCTTAAATCTCCTAGGAATATGAGCCTGGGCTTTATTGATTTCATCCAGAATATCAAAATTATTAGCAGAAATGATGTGTTTAGCGGGAAGGATCGTCTCAGAAGATTCATTAGATCCTTCCTCCGTAGAGAATTGGCGAGTAAGAGCATCGGCCTTGATATTCTTCGTACCGGGAATATAAGAAATCGTATAATTAAAGCGAGAGAAAAACAATGCCCAACGTGCCTGGCGGGATCCTAGACGACGAGCCCCCTCAACATATAATACATTTTTGTGATCGGTGAGAATGGCTACTGGCTCCTTGGTACCCTCGAGAAGATGTCTCCATTCCTGCAGAGCTAATTTGATAGCTAAAAGTTCACGGTTCCCGACATCATAATTTCTCTTGGCAGAAGAGAATTTCCTGGAAAAGAATCCGCCTGGGTAGAGTTTTTCCTGTGGAGAGGATCTTTGTGAGAGTACTGCCCCAGCTCCCATTTCAGAAGCGTCTACCTCCAGGGTGAAAGGAAGGGTTGTATCCGGATGCCACAGGATCGGGGCAGAGACAAAAGCCCTTTTGAGGAACTCGAAGGCTTTGATGGCTTTGGAAGACCATGCTATGGGATCAGCACTTTTTTTGGTCAAAGCCGTAATGGGTAATGCGATAGTGGAGAAATTACAGATGAACTTTCGATAGTAGTTAGCGAAACCAAGGAAACGCTGCACAGCTTTCAGGGAGTTCGGCAGCGGCCAATCCAAAACAAATTTCAACTTCTCTGGATCCATGGTGAACCCCTTATCGGAGATTATGTAGCCAAGGAAGGCTGTGGAAGATTGATGGAAGAGGCATTTCTCCATCTTCGCGTAGAGGCGATTAGTACACAGATGTGAGAGGCCCACCCTGGTGTGACGAATGTGTTCTTCCAGGTTCTTGGAGAATATGAGGATGTCATCTAGGTATACGATGATGAAGATTCCCAGAATGTCCCGGAAGATATCATTCATGAATTCTTGGAAGACGGCAGGAGCATTGCAGAGGTCGAACGGCATCACAAGGTATTCATAATGACCAGAATGCATATTAAATGCAGTTTTCCATTCGTCACCATCTCGTATTCGGATGAAGTTATAGGCTCCTATAGAAAATATAGAGGCTCCCTGGAGCCGATCAAAGAGTTTGGAAATTAGGGGAAGAGGGTACCGATTTTTGACTGTAATCTTGTTAAGCCCACGAAAGTCGATACAGGGTCTCAAAGAGCCATCTTTCTTTTTCACGAAGAAGAAACCGGCCCCAGCAGGGGAGGTGGAATTCCAGATAAACCCTTTCTTAAGATTCTCCTGGATGTAGGTCGCCATAGCTTCGGTCTCGGGAACAGACAAGGGATATGATTTAGACTTGGGGAGAGTGGTTCCAGGAATTAATTCGATGGGACAGTCGTACGAACGTTGAGGGGGTAGAACTTCAGCCTGGGTCTTGTTAAAGACATCCGAGAAGTCGTGGTATACCTCGGGCAGGGAGGAAAGAGAAGGAGTAGAGGCGTTGAGACCGGCGAGCATGGTAACGGGAGGAGAAACCGTCTTCTCCAAGGTAGAAGCCCACTGGATAGGTAGTTCGTTGGTCCAATCAATCCGCGGGTTGTGAAGCTGGAGCCACGGCAATCCCAAAATGACCTGGACAGTAGGGGAGTGAAATACATCGAAGATGATGATTTCAGTATGACCATCCGCGGTGGTTATGGTGAGGGGGATAGATTCCCAAATAATGAAGGCTGGTTGAAGCGGTCGGCCGTCGATAGCCTCCAGGCCGATGGGTGACTTTTTCTTGACTAATGGAATATGATTATTGCAGGCATAGTCATGATCCAAAAAGTTGCCACCAGACCCGGAGTCGATGAAGGCTTCAACCTCTACCTTGATATCGGGACCAATGAGAGTTATGGGAAGGAGGATTCACTTCGGTTGGTCTTTAGGGAAAGAGGGGGAAGGCGAAATAGTACCCAGTAGAAGCCCCTCTACCTTTACTGGGTGTTCTCGTTTCCCGGTCTCAGCTGGTGTTCCGGTGAGCCGCAGTAGTAGCAGAGTCCCTCATCTCGGCGGTGGGTTCTCTCAGTGGCCCGAAGCTGTTGGCTACCGATTTGCATTGGTTCAGGGCGTCCAACGCAGGAAGAGCAGAGGGGGAAGACCTAGGAGAGACAGGCAAGGGAGACAGTAAACGAGGGCGCTGGCACTCGTGGCGTCGCTCTTGGATGCGCTGATCCATCCGGATGCTGAGGGCAATGAGTTCCTCCAGAGATGAAGGATGAACATGAACTGCGGGGTCATCCTTGAAAGATTCAGACAAACCCTGCCAGTATGCCGCGGCGAGAGCCTCATCGTTCCACTGGGTTTCTGCAGCGATGGTGCGGAACTCCACCGTGTATCTTGCAGCTGGCCTGCGACCCTGGGAAAGATGAAACAAAGAAGAAGCGGCAGTCTCCCTACGTGCCGGCGTGTCGAAGACTACAGTAGCTGGAATTCTCGACGGAACTTGGGATAATCCTGGGTTAGGTCCGAGCGGTGTTCCCAGAGGGGAGAAGCCCAAGCGAGCGCGTCACCAGTGAGCAGAGCATAAACGTAGGCCACTTTCGAACGAACTGAGGGAAACCGAGATGGGGACATTTCGAACTGAACATCACACTGGTTCAAGAATCCCCAGCAAGTAAGGGGGTCTACGGCATACCGATTAGGAGGTGGAATACGTGGTTACAAATTACCCATAGGTAGTGGGGCAGGAGGGGACGGTACAGTTGGAGAATCCCGCAGGGAGAGGGTAGAAAGTTTTTGCCCAACAGCGGTAACTTGGTCGCTCAAAAATTGCCAGTGATCCATAGTGACACCTTGGCCCACCTCAGGGGGGGTCTACATTTGTTGGGCTCAGCATAATGTAATGCCTGTATGCCCACAGACCTGGCCAGTCCCCAGTACTGAGGTGGGTAAGGGTATAACACGCACCCACAGCAGTGAGGGCGTGCCTGGAGTGTGGTAAGTTGCGTTGCCGGGCCTGGTGAGAAAAGGGTTAACGATATACTTGCTGAGTCCTGGGTGCCAGAAGTTGATGGGTAAATGTCCAAGAGCCAATGGTCAGGGGCAGGAGAAAGCAGCGTAGTGAGATCCAAAGCAGTGTCTAGGAGTAGAGAGGTACACGTAGTCAAGCCAAGCTGAGATCAATCCAGGGAAATCCAAACAGAGGCAGGGTCAGGAACAAGGAGCTGAAACAGAGAGCTAAGCACAAGTCACTGCACACAGGAGCCACAGAGAAGCTATGCTGAGCGACGACGGAGAGGGCAGACTGGGTTATTAAAGGGTGGAGAACCAATGGTAGCAAGGGGTTGAGCAGAGACTTGGCTGAGTGGCTGCAGTGATAGGTCCAGGTAAGCAGGAAGGGAGACAGGGGAGTGATACCTGGTAATAGCCTGCAGCCGATGAGGTGAGCAGCCAGCAGCACGGGAGGACAGGTAAGAGGATCGGGTAAGCGCGCCTTCTGTATGCCTGCCGTGCGCGCACCCCGATCACGTGCACGCAGATGCGGCGTGCGCCGCGGAGGAACTGCCTGGCATGGAGGAGGTAAGGTGTTGAGAGAGCGGGGCAATGGAGCAGGGAGCCGCCGTGGGACTGGAGGTGACGGGGACCCGCTGAGAGGCGCGTGTCCCCCGATCCGTTACACATACATTCAATATATTACTTACCTTTAGAAGCGCTGGCCCTCCAACTCCCAGGGAAACAGGAAGCTCACGTACTGTACCACAAGGGCTTCAAACACCATCCGATGCCATCCGCCATGAAGATCCAGATCAGTTACCCAAATTTTCTTTCTTCTATCTTTAATCAGCTTCTTCTATCTTCATCTGTCATTATTTCTTGATCTTCTTAATCTTCTATCTTCTTGTTGTAATCCAAAAAGCCCCAGGATAGATCCAAACCGATGTTGTCTCATCGTCTTCTTGGGCTCAAATGAGGCGTCACGCCCTTAAATAGGGCTTGTGATGTCACATTTGGGTGGGAACTGGTTCAACAGCCATCTGATTGGCTGTTAAAACCATGTGCTGACTTTAATTTTTTTAATGACCTAATTTAAAGGGAATGATGTCAGCCAATCAAAATGGCTGTGCTTCATTTCCCTTTAACATGACGTCACTAAATAGGCGTTGCATGGTATTTCAGCCAATCAGATCATGGGAACCAATTCCCCAATCTGATTGGTTGTTGTACACCATGTGACGTGTCATTTTAGATCAAGTACAACAACCAATCAGATTGGGGAATTGGTTGGCAGTTCTTGGAATTGGTTCAGGAATTGTTTGGAAAATTTAGAATTTGTGCACTAATGAGCCATTTTCCTCTAGTTGAACATATCTAAGGTCAAATACTACCACATGAAAAGGACGCATAAATGCTATTCAGATACATATTCCAATGAGAGTCCCATAACAGTTTGAACCCAGTCCCAGCACAACTGCTTGGTTATATTTAAATTTGATAAAGGACTAATAAAGACAACACTAATGTCTGTCATACAATCACTTAAAACCTATGTATCCTATCTAAATTGCACAACTCATATTCAGCAGGGAAATATCAATACAAATCCCTACCATAGGGTTACATTCATACGGCAAAACTTTATGCAGAAAAAAACACAATATAAGCTCATAAAGTTCTATAAATCCTAAAAAATAGAAGTTAAAAATGTCATACAATATACAACGTTGTTCCCTTTGACATTGGTGTTAAGGATAAAAACAGAATCTTACACATCACTTCTAAAGAATGCTCATATGTCTTAACCCCTTGTCAGAGAGGTTCCTTAGACTATACACTACACATCTATATTGATCTGGGCACTTTAACCACATGTGTACAACTAACTGATATATCTGTATTCAAAAATGTAATACTGTACATCTTATTGATATATCTTTATTCAGAAAATAAAAGTGACCTCTTCATGCCTATGACATTCTATTGTGCACCATATATATAAATGACACCCATAGAAAACATCAATAAATTATACCCGTCAAAATAGTGGACACACATGGTATAAATAGACCTCCGTACCAGAGTATCTTACTGCCCCATACACATACAGTAAATGCGCTTAGACAAGTTTGCATACATTGCATTGATAAAATCATAATATCAGGATATACATTTAAAAACACATAAAAAAAAACATGTAAAATATCCTTAAAAACTCCAAATCGCTTTATAAAAATTAAAAATGGACACTAAAATTGGACATCATAATAGAACATTGAAATCCAATATAGATGATTCCTGGATTTTCGATGATCTGAAAAACATAAATCCACAGAGAATTCCAGACAAAGGTGGGGTAGTGGCATCCTATGCCCAGATCATAATGAGACTAAATCGGAAAACCATTCCTTATAAAAATGCCCCAATGTCTATGTCTATGTTCAGACCACTCGGCACCAAGGTTTTCAGTTTATAAATACAGTATGTCTCTCTCTGGCACAGCAGTTACAATCTAATCCCCCCCCCTCCAATTAGCAGCCACAACTTCAATACCCCTATACATCAACCCGTCCGGATTTCCTGCATGCATAGAGCTAGTGTCTTGATACACTATGAGTAGGCAGTTTCTTCTTAATGTTGTCCATGTGCTCCAGTATGCGGACCCTCAAAGGTCTTGAGTTACGTTCCACATACTGGAGTCCACATGGACATTCCAACAGATAAACGACAAAGGTTGTTCTGCAGTTTATAAACTGTTCTATTTTTAAAAGTTTTTTCTCTTGTGGCTGGTGTACAAGCCTTACACCTAACACACCCCAGCATTTAGAAACCAATGGGAGATAGACCAAGGAGAGACCCTGGAGGATGAAGAATGGAACACCATATTCTTAGCTATGGCAAAAAGCTCTATATGCACCACACTAAGGGAGAACGCATATAAAGTACTTATGAGATGGTACCTCACCCCACTCAAATTATCTAAGTTCATGCCAGGTTCCTCCCCATTGTGCCCCAAGCAGTGCGGGGGAACGGCCGACTTGTTACATATGCTGTGGTCTTGCCCACGAATAGCCCAAATATGGGAAAAGATCAGGAATTGGATACAGAGGATTTTTGACCTTACTATTCCCCCCGATCCATGGCTGTTTCTCCTGAACAGACCTCTAAAAGATCTATCAAAATCACATAATAAATTAATTGCTCATTTTGGAAACGCCCTGACATACCAAACATCCCAAAGATTCGGAATCGCATGTGGTTTATTTGCCAGATGGAAAAGTTAACGAGTCTAGTTAGGGACACTAGTGACAATTATCTAAAAGTCTGGTTGCCATGGATGGCACAGACAGATATACCCGGGGTTGAGCGTTACACAATTTGGCAATGATAGCGATAGATGCGTTCTCCCTTAGGAGTGGGTGACTACAAAGACCCCCAAATATTCCATCTCTCACATCTGTCATGAACTAGTACCCACATATTGCTGCTGGCAGTTGGAATAATCTGCTTGACTCGGTGGTACCAAAATCTATTAATAGATATCATCCCTCCCCATCCCCTTTCCCAACCCCTAATCCTCCTTCCGCTAAAACCCACCCCCCCCTTTTTTTTTTTCTCCCCCATTATCCCCAATCCTGGTTTTACCCCGTTCTCCACGGCTCTGTAGGGCGCGAAAAGTCGTGGAACCCCCGAATTATACAGTACAATATGTCCTAATGATTGTATTTAATTTATTGTGATACACAAAACAACTATGCAATGAATGTCTTATTGTATTTCATGCACAATTATTTCAATAAAATACAAGTTATAAAATTTTTTTTAAATCCTATTGGGTTGGGTAATCATTGTTGTGGCAACTCAGTCTCAGCACTTGTAAAAGCACTTGCTGCCAGTTTCATTTTCATAGTCTTTGCTTTTTTTTTAAATGACTTTTTTCCGGTCCGGCATATGGCCTCTTAAAACCGGATCCTTCTGGACCAAGTGCCAGTGCTTCTCAATAATACTTTGATCTGACATATAGTAGGAGATTTTTGGGAATTTCTCCATGCGTCCAGCTGCAAGGGGCTCTTACTACACGATTTACATCACCAGACAGCACGAGAACGGCTTCCTTGTCTATTTGCCTTAGACATGTTACAGTAATTATACTGCAAGGAAGATGTAAACCAATGTACTAATAGAGATGTACAGAACAGTCCAAATCTGTTCATCGGATTTCCCCCGGCTATCTTTTCAAAATATGTTCCACATGTTGAAATCCACAGACGGACTGGTCCAATTTTAATCCATGCAGATTATGTAAAATCCCCATATGTGGCTCAATTATGTGGTTTGAAATTAACTCACAGGCAAGTTTTAATGTAAACTCATTCTGCTGAATTTGTTTATTCTAATCAGTCATCGTAGTATAAGCAAAACGTACAATGGTTTATGTCACCGTCGGAATTCTAATACCCGTCTGTGAATTAATCCATTCAAAAATCACTTAAGAAATGACAGGAGCCTGAGTGTGAAAGAGACATTTTTCAATATTGTTTCGATAATATTATTTTATTATTATTTACATTTTTTTTTAAATTTGTTTTATTTGTATTTATTATAAGTGATGCCAATGGTAGCTAGGGAAGATGGGTCTCTCACCAGTCACCGCCAACATGCCCTTCCTGTGAGACTGAGGATGGAGGTCAGATTAAACAACTGTTTTAGGCTAAATTGTCAGTGCAGGCTGTAGAATTCAGTTGTTGATGTACAGTACCAGTGACTCTTCCTTCTGGTGCCAAACGCCAGAGTAGGTATATGAAATGGGCTTGCTTCAACCCTGGTTGAACCCATAGTTCAGTAGCCCAGCCATAGCTCATTGATCTTCTTTGAGGTTGTCCATTTCATACTACACATGTCATGCAGAGGTGCAGAGGTGCATAGGGGGCGGTGCTAGAGTGGAGAAGCCTGGCAGCCTGTGATCTCCTGCAACATTTGTGAAAGCAAGCAATGTGATATTTGGTAGGGTCCTTCTCTTCCACGTCCCCACTTGTGCTGTTTTGCAAAACCCCATTCTGTATTACGTTGATAAACCACATTATCAGACATGACCCTGTCTGGCAGCAACCGTATGACTTAACAGAAGTTTCCTGCATTATATATAATGTAGTGAGGCGGGAAAAGGCCTTAAAGATGAGAAAGGTGTACAATAGGAGATAGGCCCTGTTGCTTCAGAGGCCGTTGCATGTAGAACTCACCCAACTCCTGATCTCCAGTCTCCTGTAAAGATGAGCGGTGTCCTCATCAACCCCTTTCCATGTTCTACCTGTGGAGAACATAGCCACCGTCATATGGAGTTCCCACAGATGGATTGTTCCTTCAGCAGGACCGTCGCCTCAGCCTTCCCCAGAGAAAGCTGCCAGACCTTGCTACTTCCAGTCCAGATTGGGGTAAATCCATCTAGGTCCTTGTGGGCTCTGGGAAAACCTTTGTCTTCCAGGAAATTTTACAGAAATCTTTATATATAACAATAAAAAAGTAAACCAGCTTGTAATAACATAAAAAAACACACAAAAGGTGTACAATAGAATATTATAAAGAATCACATTTACAAATACACTGGCGACACACTTTATTCGAGCTTGGCTAGTCCCACGAATTCGGGTATACCCGGGTGTATTGAGGTTTGTGACTGTTTTCTGCCCGAGTGCATTGGGTTATTTTCCAGGCAGGGATTGAAGCATTTTATTCCCCCTGGCTGCAATACTGCACAGTATATATATATAAACTGCATTACAATTCATGAATTTATGCCATCTGGTAGACACGCGAAGCACTGCAGCCTATTAAATCCTAATCATTATCATTTAACAGATCAGCCGCCCGTCAGCCAGGCATGAACCCAGGCTGGGAAGGCAAACGCAACGGGGCTTGTCAGAGGTGAGGAGCGGCGCATTCCAGGTATCTGCCAGGTACATACTGGGTATTTGCTCGAATAAAGTGTGTCGGTGCAGTAACAACTAATATGCTCAGCACAAAATGAGCACTAGTCAGCAAAAAACAGAGTTAAAACAAGAGTGCAGAAGAGAACAGCCTAAATACCTTCACCTGAAAGAAGGACTAGTGCCACGGGTCATTGTAGACCCATCAATGCTACCACGGGTTGTAGACACTTCAATCAATCCAAATTAAAATGTGCGAACCTACTACAGCTCAACCACTTTATAACGCTGTGCTTGGGGTCCAAAGAATCACATCGCATTATAAGCAGATCACATTAGAAATAATGTACAATTGTATGCATTGTACAATAAAGTATTTAAGATACCAATAATCGTGTTGTAAAGTATTCATAAATATGAAAATTGGGAGCCACGCTTGCATCGCGTTATAAGCGGATTTGCGTTGTAACAGATCACATTATAATGGGGTTGAGCTGTATATCACCATTTTTACACAATGCATGTGTTGTCATAATGTCAACAGCATACTGTTATAACCAAAGCAAAAACCCCTCCTGGAAAGCAGTGAAGGCTGGAGCATACCGTTACTAGGCTACCTCCCAACCCGTAAGTTCTTTAAAGCCTGATGGGGCACTCTAATCCACAGTGCAGGAATTTGGAGCAATATCACACGCACACATATTTCACAGAGAAAAAAGCGATTATAGGACAGAATGTTACATAGTTACATAGTAGATGAGGTTGAAAAAAGACGTACAGTACGTCCATCAAGTTCAACCTATGCTAAATTTAGACAACAGATACTTAATCCTATATCTATACTTACTTATTGATCCAGAGGAAGGCAAACAAAAAACCCCAGTGTTATTTCATCCAATGATATCTCATAAGGGAAAAAATGAATTCCTTCCTGACTCCAAGAATTGGCAAACGGATTATTCCCTGTATTAATATTCTTTCCATGTATACTTATTTGGTATATCCATGTATACCTTTCCTTTCAAAAAGATGTCCAACCTTTTTTTAAACAAATTTATTATATCTGCCGTCACAGTCTCCATGGATAATGAATTCCACAGTTTAACTGCCCTTACTGTAAAGAACCCTTTCCTTTGATGCTGGTGAAATCTCCTTTCCTCCAACCTTAAGGGATGCCACCAAGTCCTTTGTACTGCACTTGGGATTAATAGTTGATTTTAAATCTACTTGTACTGTCCTCGAATATATTTGTATATAGTTATCATATCCGTTCTTAGACGCCTCCTTTCTAATGTAATTAAATCTAATTTAGCTAGCCTCTCCTCATAAAATAGATTTTATATCCCCTTTATTCATTTGGTGGCTCTTCTCTGCACTATCTCTAGTTCCAGAATGTATTTTCTAAGGAGTGGTGCCAAATTGTACTGCATATTAAAGGTTTGGTCTTACTAATGCTTTGTAAAGGAGCATAATTATGTTTACTTCCCTTCCATCCATTGCCCGTTAATGCAAGATAAGATCTTGTTTACCTTTGCAGCTACTGCATGACTTTGGGCACTATTGCTAAGCCTGTTGTCGACAAGTACTCCTAAATTCTTCTCCATCAAGGATTCCCCCAATTTATCCCCATTTAATGTGTAATTCGTCAGTTTATTCTTGCATCCCAAATGCATAACCTTACATTTATCTGTATTAAACCTCATCTGCCATTTACCTGCCCACGTTTCCAGTCTCTACAAGTTTTTATGGAGACAAATTACACCCTGCTCTGATTTTACTACCTTACACAATTTAGTATCATCAGCAAAGATGGAGACTTTGCTCTCGATGCCAACCTCAAGGTCATTAATAAACAAGTTAAAAGGCAGGGGTCCCAGTACCGATCCCTGAGGTACTCCACTCATGACTTTAGCCCAACCTGAAAAAGTTCCATTTATGACAACCCTCTGTTGTTTATCCTTCAACCAGTTTTCAATCCAGGTGCATACATTATTACTGAGTCCAATTTGCTTTATTTTATACACCAACCTTTTGTGTGTACCGTATCAAAAGCCTTTGCAAGATCTAAGTAGACCACATCACTGCATTACCCTGGTCTAAATTTCTACTTACCTCCTCAAAGAAACAAACAAGGTTAGTTTGGCATGATCAATCCTTTATAAATCCATGCTGACTATTACTAATGATTTTATTTTCCATTAGGTATTCCTGAATATTATCTCGTATTAAACCTTCAAGTAGTTTCCCCACTATTGAAGTCAGGCTACAGGTCTGTAATTCCCCGCTCCCTTTTTAAATATAGGCACCACATCTGCTTTACGCCAATCTTGTGGTACTGAGCCAGTGGAAATGGAGTCCTTCAATATTAAATGTAATGGTTTGGCTATTACTGAACTTAACTCCTTGAGAACTCTTGGATGTATGCCATCAGGGCCAGGTGCCTTATTTACTTAAATTTTTTCAAGTCGCTTATGAACTTCTTCCTCAGTTAACCAATTGTTCATTAATGTGGAGGTTGTGGCTTCCCCCTGCGGCACTACTATTGAACTTGATTCTTCCCTGGTAAACACAGAGGCAAACAATTTGTTTAATACCTCTGCTTTTTTCTTATCTCCAATAATCTGCCTGCCCATCTCACACTTAAAGAGTCCTATATTTTCTTTTCTCATTTTCTGTTATTATGGTACTTCAAGAACTTTTTAGGGTTGATCTTACCCTTGCAATCCTTTTTTCTTTATCCATTTTTGCTAATTTGATTGCCCTTTTGCACTTTTTGTTACATTGCTAATAATTCTGATATGATGTCTCCGTCCCTTCTGAGTTAAAGAATTTAAACGCCTTCCTCTTCTTGTCCATTTCCTCCCCTACCTGTTTATTTAGCCACATTGGTTTTGACTTATTTCTTTTATTCTTTTTACCCAAGAGTATACACTGATAAGTATGCTTTTCTAACAATGTTTTAAAGACTGCCCATTTATCTTCAACATTTTTCCCTGCAAAAACATCAATGTATTACTTGTAGATTAGCCCTCAGTTTATTAAAATCTGCTTTTCTAAAGTTTAAGGTCTTTGTTGAACCCAAGTAATCTGTTTTTTATAATTTATTTCAAATGAGACCATGTTATGTTCACTGTTACCCAAATGTTCCAGGGCTTGAATATTTGTTATTACTTCTACATTGTTAGATATTACCAAATCCAGTATTGCCCCTCTCCTTGTTGGTTCCTCAATAATTTGGGTCATATAATTGTCTTTAAGCACCCCCAAAAACCTGTTTCCTTTTGTTTTAATGCTAATTGCATTGCCCCAGTCTATGTCTGGATAATTAAAATCACCCATTATGCAAACATGACCCAGTTTTGATGCCTTCTCCATTTGCAAAAGTATTTTACCTTCCTCAATCTCACCGATATTTGGTGGTTTATAACATATCCGTTCAAACATTTTCTTTATACTTTTACCTCCACTGCTAATTTCTATCCACAAGGTCTCTACATTTTCATCATTTCCTCCATAAACATCTTCCCTTATTATAGGTTTTAGATCCGGTTTAACATATAAACATACTCCACCTCCTCTTCTATTTGCTCGATCTTTCCGAAAAGGGAATAACCATCTAAATTAACTGCCCAGTCATGAGTTTTATCTCACCATGTTTCAGTAATGCCTATGACATCATACTGCTCCCTTGCAGCTATTAATTCAAGCTCCCCCATTTTATCTGTCAGGCTTCTTGCATTAGCAAGCATGCATTTCAGTTTTTTTTCAGCCTGTACTATTATCTTATCTGCTCCTTCCTTTCTGCGCCAACATGATTTAGTCTTCAGAAGTTTTCAAGTATTATCCGTATGTACTATTGGTATCTCACTGTATGTACAGTATGTATGTCTTTATTTATATAGCGCCATTAGTGTACATAGCGCTTCACAGTAGTAATACACCTGACAATCATATACATAACAAATAATACAAATAACAGATCATGGGAATTAGTGCTTCAGTCATAAAATTAACATTTCAGAAGAGGAGTCCCTGCTCCGAGGAGCTTACAATCTAATTGGTGGGGAGAACATACAAAGACAGTAGGAAGGCATTCAGGTAAGTGCGTCTGCAGAGAGCCAAGCTTTGTTAAGCATGTATAGTATTAGCCACGGTGCTACTCATATGCTTCTTTAAACAAGTGTGTCTTAGGGTGGGTCTTAAAGGTGGATAGAGAAGATGCTAGTTGAGTATTGAGTGGTAGGGCATTCCAGAGGTGCGGGGCTCAGTGAGAAAGGTTTAAGGCAGTAGAGGGGGTAGAGAGAAGACATCCTTGAGCTGAACACAAGAGTCGGGATGGTGCATAGTGAGAAATTATGGCTGAGATGTAAGTAGGAGCAGAAGAGTGTAAAGCTTTAAAAGTGAGGAGAATTAAGTGTGAAATACGAGATTTGATAGGAAACCAGAAGAGTGATTTCAGTAGGGGAGACGCTGAGACAGATTTAGGAAAGAGTAGAGTGATTCTGGCAGCAGCGTTTAGGATAGATTGCAGGGGAGACAGATGAGAGGCAGGAAGGCTGGACAGCAGGAAGTTTCAGTAATTGAGACGGGAGAGAATGAGGGCCCAAGTCAAACTTTTAGCAGTCGAGTAACAGAGGAAAGGGCGCATGTTTGTTATATTGCGGAGGAAAAAGCAACAGGTTTTAGATACGTTTTGAATGTGAGGGGCGAATGTAAGAGAGGAGTCAAGTATGACCCCCTAGGCAGTGTGCTTGGGCTACTGGGTGAATGATGGTACTTCCAACAGTAATGTGGAAGGAGGTAGTAGGGCTAGGTTTGGGAGGATGCATAAGGAGCTCTGTTTTTGCTATTTTAAGTTTAAGTCGGCGGATGGCCATCCAGGATGATATACCAGCGAGACATTCAGAAACTTTGGTCTGTTCAGCAGGTGTAAGGTCTGGGGTTGAAAGGTGAATTTGTGTGTCATCAGTATAGAGGTGATATTTAAACCTAAAAGATGTGATTAGGTCATCTAGAGAAAGTGTGTAAAGTGTGTAACCCCACAGAGAGATCGATAGAGGAGGTGTTTGCAAAAGAGACACTGAAAGTATGATGGAAGAGGTAAGAGGGGATCCAGGACAGAGCTTTTTAACGAATACCAAGAGTATGGAGAATGTGAAGGAGAAGAGGGTGGTCCACGGTGTTAAATGCTGCAGAGAGGTTGAGTAATATGTGCAGAGTGTAATGACCTCTGTCTTTGGCAGCATGGAGGTCATTAGTTATTTTAGTGAGGGCTGTTTCAGTCGAGTGAGCAGTGCAGAAGCCAGATTGTAGAGGGTCTAGGAGAGAATGGGTGTTGAGAAAATGTAGCAATCGAGAGAATACAAGATGTTCAAGGAGTTTGGATGCAAAAGTCAGGAGGGAGACAGGTCGATAGTTAGAAAGACAGTTTGGGTCAAATTTGCTGTTTTTGAGTAATGGTATAACTGTTGCATGCTTGAAGGAGAATGGAAAGGTACCAGAGTAGAGGGAGGAGTTAAAAATCTATGTGAGCATAGGGATTATAGAAGGAGCTAGAGGTTTTATGAGATGGGAGGGAATGAGATGAAGAGGGCATGTGGTAGAGGGAGAAGAGGAGATCAGCAGTGACACATCCTCCAAGACAGCAGAAAAAGAGTCAAGCAAGGCAGGAGGAGAGTTAGGAAGCTGTGCGGGATGGGAGGAGGCAACAGAGGGGATTTTCTGATGTATGGATTCCCCTTTTTCCTTAAAGTCACCAAAGTCCTGAAGTGACATGGAGGAAGAAGAGAAGTCAGCCGAGGGTGGTCTGAGTAGAGAGTCAAAGACAGAAAAGAGTTGGCGTGGGTTAGACTTGTGTGTGTTGATTAGTGATGAAAAGTAGGTTTGTTTAGCCTGAGAGAGGGCAGAGTATCTGTCCATGCACCTCTTCTTGATAATAAAGTTTCTACACACACTACACGTGCATGTAGCTTATGAGAGGAGAGGTCCATGCTGTAGCTCCATTTTGACAGGGAGCCTGGTCCTTCAGAACCCATAGGGTTTCCTGTGTAACCTACTAGGAGAGTAAGAAAAAGGAGAATGCGCAAGACCCTCATAGTGTAGTATATAAAATTAAATGTTTTATAAGAAAGGTAAGATATGCATGTACTGGAGAAAAAATACATATGGGCATGTAGGTATAATAACCAGTATAGATAAGACGCTCCCACGACTGCTGCACAGGATCCTCAGAGACTCGTCATCCTCCTTCCAAGGTTCTGATCTTTCCAGAAATGCCGAAGATGTTCACCTCCACATCTACGTTCCTTAGAGTGATCAGACAGCCAGAGTGGTAGAGGGTAACTGCTGAAGAGAAGCTTGCCCTGTTAGTTGTGTTCCCCAGGTACTGCGCATTTCCGCATTCGATCGCCTATTAATAAGTAAACAGATTAAAAAATCTGTAATCAGAGTCATCTAGAGAAGGGAGAGAAAAGCAAAAACATTGGGGGAAAACCCCCATCAATTGTTAGTATAATACTAGACATAACTTCATAAATGCAAAACACCATAAGCAGAAAGAGGTTTTGTACCCACAGCAAGTTCTATTTGATTTATATCAAGGTTAAAAAAAACACACACATTGGTGTACAATCATCACCATATTCCCAATAAGGCGGGAATATAAAAAATGATGTGAAACACATATGTCTCAAGATTCCGTATATTATATTTGCGGAAAAAATCCTAAGAGAAAATGTCGAATATAGTGAGACATACTGTATAACTATGAAGAAACATACAGATGCAGCGGCCATTATTCGATCATTTCTCGGCTTCAACAGTCCATAAAGAAAAGTTTGAAGTTTACTGGGACATACAGCATAGACTGCGACTATTCTAACACAAACAGTGGCAATCGCTAAAAAGACCCAGATACACCCAGGTACATGCTGTATACATGCCTTAAACTTGCCTTAAACTAGACCCAGCATTTCTGCATTGATTAATGGCACATCAGATTAACAGCGGTGGTCACTGGCAGTCCCTTTCAAACTGAATGGGACTGCCAGGGACCCCTGCTGTGTTAATCCTATGGGTTATTAGTCAATGCAGAAATGCCTTAAACTTGCCTTAAACTAGCCAGGTTACACCCAGCACAAACCCGGAATGTAACCGGGCTAGTTTAAGGCAAGCTTTAGAATAGTCGTGGTCTCGTCTATAACCCAAAAAGTCCTGGAACTCAAATCGGCATGAAGTTCCTGATGCCACCATTGTATCTGCTCCGGAGACACCGAAACCCCTTGCCCAGGAGATAGTACCAAATGTCCTGGTACTCTTTTCGGCTTGACGTTCCAGCCGCGACCGCTACGTTCTCTTCTCAGAACTTGGCCCCGAAATTTGGGACTTAGAAAAGTTCTTGCCTTGAAATTTCTGAAGCCGGCTCACGTCTATTTCTCCAAGAGCATCTTTGGGTGATTTCAAATTTGCCGCTGCTGTCTTGGCGCTCAAACCTTAGAGAATCTCAACACCGGATTGGCTGCATGGTTTCTTATAGTATTTTGGAGTTAATTCACAAAATACTACAACAAATCCCAGCATGGGAACTTTACAACCAGTCAATCAGATGCCTGACAGTCTTCTGAATCCAGGCAAGCGGATCTTCTGAATGTAAAAGAAGATGTGAGTTTGCCACCTTAACCACTTGTTATGCAGAAGCCACCCGCTGTCTTAGGTGCCTCCAGGTCTGGGAAGGCAAGTACTAGCCAGAACGGCATGTATTGATCCCAGGACGTGGGTACTTCACCTAGCCATCCTGCCCAAATGTTCTTCACACCTCTGGCAACATCTGTGGCTTTCAAGTCTGAACCCCGAGTAGACACAGTGGCACAACAGTTTGGTAGCCATCTGGCTCATTCAGAACACCAGCTTTGAAAGTCCCAGCTTATTTTACAGTGCACAAGCAAAATACATTTTTTTTTTTTAAATATTTTTCCTTTATTGGTGTCTTATAATGCAGTTACATTTCAGATCTTGACAATACATTCATAGCATAGCATGGTAATTAGTTGTAATGTACGGACACATGGCAGCGAAGTATTCTAAGACACACAATAAACCTGTTTTCCAGTTTCAGTGATAAAAAGAGAGGGGACGACGAGGGGCAGGTAGATAGTTGGGAACGACATGGGGAAGAAGAAGGGGAGGGAGGGGTAAGGGAGGGGGGAGGAAGTTGTGGTGGGGAGGGGCGTGTCAGCCCTCGTACGCAGGGTTATTAGTGTTGGGGCAGGGCTTGCATCAGTGTCGGAGCCCCTGACCCCGGCCAAGGCTCCCAGGTTCTATAAAATTGAGGCATTCTTTGCTTCAACATGGCCGTCAGTCTCTCCATAGTCATGACCCCGTCTATCCTTTTGATTACTGTTCTCCTGGAAGGGGCCTTAACCTGTTTCCAGGCCGCCACAATGCAGCATCTGGCGGCCGTCAAGATCGCCGAGGAGAGTCTGGCTATAGGGGCGGGGAGGTCTTCAATTGGTTTTCCCAGCACGTACGTCAGGGGGGCCAGGGGGACCTCTAGATCCAAAGTTTCGATCAGGAGGCTCTGGATCCTGATCCAGAACCTCTGGATCTCGGGGCATGTCCACCAAATGTGGGGCATGTCCCCCCTTTGGCCACATCCTCTCCAGCACACGTCCGACATGCCTGGGTAGATCTGGCTCAGTCTACTCGGGGTCAGGTACCAGTTGAATAACATTTTATAGATATTTTCCTTTGTGACTAAGCAAATTGATGTTTTGGTGGCAGCTTCCCAGATATCCTCCCAGTCTTCTTGGTCGATAGGAGTATTTAAATCGGCGCTCCATTTCTGCATATAGGAGTGTGTGGGGGGGGGGGGGTGTATTGAGATGCCTCTAGTGTTCTGTATATTTTGGAGATTAGGCCTCTCTGATATTCTCCCTTAGACAGAGGGTCTCAAATTTTGTGCACGCTGGGAATTTTAAACTCGGGGATTGGGCTCTCAGAAAGTGCCTAATCTGTAGGTACTTAAAGGTGTAGAGGTCTGGGGTGGAGAACTTATCCTTCAGTTCTTGTAGGGGCAGGACCTCATCGCTTTCCAGCAGATCCGCAATCACTCTGATATTTAGGCCCTGAAATTGGCCGAATTGGGTACGGGAGCAGCCGGGTGGGAAGTCCGGGTTCCCGAAAATGGGGGTGAGTTGCGAGGGGGATGAAGCTAGGCCATGTTTGCCTTTAGTTTTAATCATGTAGACCACATGCACCTCATTGCTCCAAGGTCGAACCTCAGGGGCCTCCGACCATTGTGGGTCTGGGACCATAATAGGACCGAGAGGGGGGCAGGAGCTGCGTGGTGCGTCTCTATCTCCAACCAACAATTGGAGGTCGGGGGGGTTATTCCATACCACCGCCTGCTTCAACTGGGCGGCCTGGTAGTATCTGACTACATCTGGGGCCCCCAGACCCCCCCTCGACTTTGACACCAAGAGCACCGATCTCGGGACCCTTGGTCTGCGTTGCCGCCATATACTGCACCGACACACTTTATTCGAGCAAATACCCAGTATGTACCTGGCAGATACCTGGAATGCGCCGCTCCTCACCTCTGACAAGCCCCGTTGCGTTTGCCTTCCCAGCCTGGGTTCATGCCTGGCTGACGGGCGGCTGATCTGTTAAATGATAATGATTAGGATTTAATAGGCTGCAATGCTTCGCGTGTCTACCAGATGGCATAAATTCATGAATTGTAATGCAGTATATATATATATATACTGTGCAGTATTGCAGCCAGCGGGAATAAAATGCTTCAATCCCTGTCTGGAAAATACCTCAATGCACTCGGGCAGAAAACAGTCACAAACCTCAATACACCCGGGTATACCCGAATTCGTGGGACTAGCCAAGCTCGAATAAAGTGTGTCGCCAGTGTAAAGCGGAGAATATGGGCCTGCATGTTTTGCAGTTCTGCTAGCGGGGCGGGGACTAGGAGGGTTTGAAAGTAGTAGAGTAACCGGGGTAGGACATTCATTTTGGCGGACACAATTCTTCCAAACCAAGAGATCTGATGAGCGTGCCAGGCCTCCAGGTCTCTCTTGATTTGGCGGAAAAGAGGGGGTAGTTGGCTTGATATAGCGAGCTGTAAGAGCTCGCTATTTTTATCCCTAAATATTTGATGTGGGAGTTATTCCACTTATATTTGAAATTAGTTTGTATGAGTCTCCATATGTGGTCTGGGAGGGAGATGTTAAGTGCCTCGGACTTGTCAGTATTTATTTTGTAATCAGAGACTCGACTAAATTGGTCTAACAGTTTCTCGAGGTTGGGGAGGGAGGTGTGTGGTTCGGACAAGGTCAGAATGACGTCATCCGCAAACAGGGATATTTTGTAATCCCTGTCTGCAATTGGAATGCCCTTTTTGCTGGGTTTATCTCTGATCCTTGCAGCTAATGGCTCTATTGACAGGGCAAATAATAGGGGAGATAGGGGGAAACCTTGTCTGGTACCGTTATTGATCGCTATTGGGTTGGAGAGCCCTCCCGGGAGTTTTAAGAGAGCGGTGGGGTTGGTATAGAGGGCTCGCACCCCTTCAAGGAATGGCCCCGAGAAACCAAACTGGAGCATGGTTTGGTCCAGAAAGGACCACTTGATACGATCAAAAGCCTTTTCGGCATCAAGGCTTAGAATAAAGGCCCGAGACTTATTGAGGTGCACGTGGTCTATAATATCAATAATCTTGCAGGTGTTGTCAGAGGCCTGTCTTCCTGACACAAAGCCCACTTGGTTTATATGAATCAATCTGGGGAGAATGGGGTTCAGCCTGTTTGCTAGGAACTTACTGAAAAGCTTGAGGTCAGTATTGAGTAGGGAGATCGGTCGGTAACTACCGCATTGAAGCGGGTCTCTACCCTCCTTGTGAATGATGGCAATGTTGGCTGCTGACATGGTACCTGGAATGGGTTCTCCCTGGAGGAAGGAATTGAACATCTCCAGTATGTAAGGGGAGAGGGATGCTGCGAATTTCTTATAATAAGTGTTGGAGAAGCCGTCAGGCCCGGGTGTCTTAGTTATTTTAAGTGAAGAGATGGCTTTGGAAAGCTCCTCTTGGGTTATTTCCTTGTTAAGGAACTCAAGCTCTTCTATTGAGAGGGATGGGAGGTTACATTGGGATAGGTATTCTGCGGCCGCCTTGGCACTTTCCTGTTTCTGACTGGGGGGGGGGTGGAGATTGTAGAGGTCTGTATAGAACTCAGCAAATTCTTGCGCTATATCTTTCTCGTTATACGTAACTTGGCCGTTTCTGGTGCAGATTTTTGTGATCTGGGCTTTGGTCTGAACACCCCTTAGTTTGGAGGCCAGAAGTTTATCTGCTTTGTTGCCCCTATCGTACAACTTCTGGTTCGTCCATTTCAGCGCTCTCTCTACCTCGTCAAGCTGCAGCACTTTTAGTTCCGTTCTTGCTTTGTCATGGGTTCTAAACACTTTTTTTGAGGAGGACTGCTTATGTTGGAGTTCTAGGGCCAAAATCTTTTCAGTGAGTTCTTTTTGGGCTTTTTGCTTCATCTTTTTTTTATAGGAGGCTAGAGAAATAAGATCTCCTCTAATGGTGGCTTTGTGCGCTTCCCAGAGCATTGCTGCTGCCGAGACTGAGCCTTTATTTATTTGGAAAAAAGTGTTTAGTTTGTGCTTGATTGTTTTGACCACCTGGGGGTTGTTGAGGAGCGAATCGTTCAGTTTCCATTTGTACGCAGAGGTTTTGACGAATGGTAGAGAGAGAGTGAGTTCGATAGGGGCGTGGTCTGACCAAGTGATTGGGCCTATGTTAGAGTGGGAGGATGCCTGGAGAACATTATTGGTACCCAGAAAGTAGTCGATCCGCGAGTAAGACTGATGGGGGGCTGAGAAGAAGTTATAGTTCCTCTGACCCTCGTGCTGGGCCCTCCAAATATCTGACAGGGAATAATTTTTCAGGATTTCCCGAAATTTTTTGGCCTTTTTCTGTGTTTGAGCAGTGTGTGGGGTCGCTGGTTGTGTGGATTTATCTTGGTCCAGGCATAGGACCATGTTTGCGTCTCCAACTAGCAGTAGCGAGGAGAGCACCGATTGATCTAATGATCCAAGTAGGTTCTGAAGGAATTGGGTCTGGTTTTCATTCGGGGCGTACGTGTTCAGAATAGCTATGGGGGTTCCTGACAGTGTCCCCTGGAGTAGTAAGTATCTTCCTTCTGGGTCTTTAGTTACCTTTATTGGGGCAAAGGGGGTACTGTTCTTGATGAGTATGGCTACACCTCTCTTTTTGTTGGGGGAAGATGCGAAAAACGCTTGGGGGAACACGTGTTTGAATGTGTTAGGCGGGTCTGGGGTATTGAAGTGTGTTTCCTGTATACAAATTATATCGCCTTTAGTATTTTTTAGTTCTTGTAGGGCTAATTTGTGTTTTCGGACCGAGTTGAGGCCCTTAACATTGAGGGAGATGATTTCAATTGATGCCATTAGGGGGGGTGATTAGTCCTGGGGGTATACCCCGGGCCCCGACTTGTTCCCATGTCGGGTGTGAGCAGAACCTTAAGGCACGGGGGCAGGGGGGGCTTTGGATTATCCCTGGGGGGGCCTCTGTGGGTAGTCTGGAGGGGAATGTTTGGGGGGAGGAAGTGGGGGAGGACACAGAAGGGTAAGAAAGAAAGTGGGCTTTCCGGGAGCCCGAAGGAGATTCCACTTGGCACCATGGTGGCAAGGGAAGGGGGCAAAAACCCCTGGAGAACTGTCCGGGGCGTCAAACAGAGGGTGAGACCAGCGAGCGAGGTCCAACACCCTTGCCGTTTGGTGCATAAAAAAAAGGGGGGGGATAGGGGGGGCTAACTTGGATAGGAGGCTATACCACATACAGAGAAAGGGGTAAATGTCATTGTGGGATAGGTAACCAGTCAGTTTTGTAAGGTGAGGGGACCTGGGCATTTTTTGGAGGCCAGGTTACCAAAACATTGCCTGTCCTGGTGAGCACCGGGTATGCCTTTTTGGTTCTTAGGCTCAAGAGAGGGTGGGGGGGAGATGGGGGAGGGAGGGGGGAGGGGGAAGTGGGGGGGAGGGGGGTGGAGGGTTGCATGGGAGGATCCCAGATGTCTTGTGGCACCAACATATAGGGGGAGGGGTCTGGGGTCCTATAGGAGTCGAGCTCTGGTGTTGCTGGTGTAGAGTTAGGCATGCATATTTTAGGTCCTAACACCATGACATTGCAGGCAATATAGTTTACTGGAGGCAATTAGACCACATGCTCCCGTTCAGCAAGCGGGGGAAGGAGGGGGGGCGGGGGGGGGGCAGGGGGGAGGAGGTAGGGGGGGGCAGGTGGGGGGTGGGGGAGGAGGAGGGGGAGGGTAAGGAGGTGGGGGGGGAGGGGAGTGAGTAAGGGGGGGGAGGGAGATGTTTTCCTGGGTAAACAACCATATCTGCGAAGCAGGCAAGCGGGGGGGAGGGACAAGGGGTCTGATCCTGCAGACGCGTGAGGTGGGGGGCGGCTTTCATGCTGTGGATGGGGAATCCCCAGAGCTTTGATGAAATCTTTCGCGTCCTCAGGGGCCGAGATGGCGTAGTGGCGTCCGTTGCGGAGCACCACTAGCTTCAAGGGGAACCCCTAATGGTACTTGACCCCCTGGTCGCGGAGGTGAGTGGTAAGTGGTTTCATCGCGCTTCTTTTATTGATTGTCATTCTGGAGAGGTCATTGAATAGTTGTATGTCCGCTCCGTCCATCGTGACATTGCGCAAACCTCTGGCGGCCGCCATAATTTGTTCTTTCGCTGAGTAGGCGTGCATTCTCAGCACCACATCCCTGTGTCGGTTGGGGTCTGTTGATTTCGGGGCCCAGGGCCCGGTGGGCGCGATCCATGTGGAGTTCGTGGTCGGATAGGCCTGGCACCAATTGCAGGAAGAGTCTGCGGAGGTAAGGTTGCAATTCCTCGTGGGAGACGGCCTCTGGGATGTTTCGAAGTCGGATATTCTGCCTTCTCTCCCTATTCTCGAGGTCTTCGAGCGCGTTTTGCCGGTCGCGGATCGCGTCCCCGCATCTTGAGACTTCCTCGTGGGTCTCGGCCTGGGCGTTGGAGACTCCCTCCATTTTGGCCTCCAGGTCCTCAGTTCTTTCCGTGAGGGCACCCACCTCGGCCCGGATGTTCTGTAGGGCCTTTTCCATGTCCTCCTGCACTCCTCTCCTCATTTTTGCTATTAGGGCGTCAAAAAACTTTTTATTTAAGATAGGGGGGTCCGTGTCGGGCTGGTCTTGCCGATCGTTCTGCGCCTTGTGCTCCGACTCCTCCTCGGCGCTATCTTGCGCTCCCTGGCTCAGGTCTGTCTGGCGCGGGGCCGGGGCGAAAAACTTCGTGACCGGGTTTTGGTTGCGCTTTTGGCCTTTCCCTGTCATCTCCCTGATGTTAGCGGCAGGGGTGGGTGTCGAATTCGGGGGGATTGGGTTGGGGAAAATTGCTTTTTCTGTAAGCTTTTGCACGAGGGTGCCGGGAGCTCTTCTCCTAGCTAACCATCTGCGGTGACGTCACCGGAAGTCCCCAGCAAAATACATTTTAAACATACCGTTTAATAAAATATACTTGTACACTTTTATTCTGTCTAAGTCTTTTGGTTATGAGGGGTAGAATGGGACTCTATACTTTTATACTCTATACTTTTATTCCCACTAGCCATATCCCTCACACACTGCAAACGTGACTTAGACCTCATAGCCTTCTGGGCTATTACACATTTTTGAAATACAAAATATTTTTCACCATATTTTTTTAAGTCCCAAAGTAGAAGAAAAAGATGCTTAGGTTAATTCCCAAAGCTGTAGCTCATTCCCTTAATAAAAACCAATCCCAGTTAAAACTAAAAAATGCGTAGGTTCATGCTCAGAGCTGTACAGTATGTCCTTCCTTTAGTGAAAAAAAAAGGATTTAGGTTTCATAAAAACTCTTGCAACCTTATATAGGGTTGGAGTAACCACCAGAACCTCTCTACTGGTTCGGGGGAACCTGGGTATACAGATGCAGTGGCCATTATTTGTTCAGTTCTTGGCGCCGTTTTCGTAAAGTCTGCTGTAGTCCACGCGGCATTCACTCGTTAATTTTCTGTGAAGGCTGTCAATCATATGCATGTTTACCGTTGTTGATTTTCTTTGATTAATGTGATTGTGATTTGTTTGGGTGCAGTTCTATGTGTTTCCGCTAGATGGCAAAAGTGAATCCCTTTGCACATGGCAACCAGTGAGTTGTGTGTAGTCAATTTGCAGGTGTTTAAAAACTAGATTAAAAGAGTGGCCACAACAAAAAAAAAGCTTTTAAGACAAAACAATTTATCAACTGCAAAACGACATTTGTCGTATACCTGCTGGAGTGCCCGTGTGGTCTCCAGTATGTGGGCCGGACCTCAAGAAGTCTAAGGGTCCGCATACTGGAACACATAGGCAACATCAGGAGGAAACTAACAACTCATAGTGTCCCCCTGCACTTTAGCCAGGTCCATGGGGGCGACCCCACGGGATTATCATACAGGGGAGTGGAACTGGTTGCAGAAAACTGGAGAGGGGGGGATAGACTCAGACGTCTCCGGCAAAGGGAGACGTTCTGGATATATCAGTTGAAGACCCTAACCCCCCATGGTCTGAATGTGGATTTGGATATTGCTGCTTTTGTGTAACTTAGAGAGGGACACCATCTATATGCATATATATCCCCTAAGCCTTTAGTTGGAGTTATGATCAGTCCTTATCCTGCAAGCATTGATGATCCGCTATAACGCTATTGCAATTAGAACTAAATCTGTTCTTTTAATCTTCCCCTTTTTTCTATTTTTCTATTTTAGATACATGGACAAATATTTATTGACACATCTATACTTTTTCTAGATTATACCTGTGCTTTATGGTCATGTATAAAATATTTGCACGTCCTAGATTTTAAATATATTTAATTAAAAAGTGTATATTTATGAATTGTTTGTTTTGTTAGGTTTTACCTGTTAGATTAATGGATTTGTTGAGAAATAATAAACTTATTAAATTTTGGATTGTACAAGGAATGTATTTTAATAGATTGGAATATTTTAAGATTAATGCTGTTTAAATTTTATGAATGTTTGAAAGTTGATAACAGCCCCCTAAGTGAATTACTTTTAAATAAGAGTTTTACTATATAACTGGAAATGTACCTTGAAGGTGACAATGTTAGAACCATCATTATGATGGAAATGGTTCTAAATGTTGACTAATTGAAAGAGGCACGAATAATATTTGAGCCTACAGCATCTAACCTAGTTGGAAGCAGCCCCTCTATGTACTGGCTGGATAGTAGAACTACCACAGCGACATAAGTGCAAATTGGGACATTTTTATATAATAGTCTTTATTGATTACCATTGGCAAGTTTTTAACAGGGTCTATATAAACCGTGAAGACCCCTCCTACCATACTTTTTGAGCCTGAGGAAGCCGTTTTTCACGGCGAAACGCGTTGCTCTAATTCACTGCATGTTTTTGGACTACGGAGGCTTCCGTAGCTAGTGGAAGCAGTCGCAGTAACAGCTGAGCTGGTTAGGAGTTACCACCTCTCCTCACTCCGGACGCGGAGAGCAGGCTACCTGTGAAGCGACGTGTGAACCTTGCTGCGGTGGCGGGCCAGGGAAATATTATTTTATGTGAGTGCATTTGTGGTTGTGTTTTTATCTTGTAATAAACGCTTTTTTATACAAACGCTGACACCTTGCTGATACTTTACCTCACTTACCCGTAATTGCTGGATCGGAGAGGAAAGGGCTCTAACGTGAGCACTGAGAAGGGAAATACCCGTGTGAAACCTTACCTGCCAGCAATTATTTGTGCCCTGCTCCTGGAATCGGCTTGGAATCGACCTGGATGGGTTAAATCCCCCACACCACACAGAAACCTTTCTGCACTCTTGCTTACACATGGCCGTGTAAGTACTTTAATGTTATTGGTACACTTTACCTTGGCTCCTGTACCCTCATTCCCAATCTGACCACTTATTTGGAAGGGTCAGGTTTTACCATACAAGATACCCCTTTGCAACTCTACTCACACAGGGCCGTATGAGTATTCCATTATTATTATTATTATTATTATTTTCATCTCTCCCCCCGTTCACTTTAGAGGCCTTTTTGGCCCCATGTTTAAATTTTAAACCTTGTTATCGCCAATTGGAATTATGCAGTACCCTGACTCAGGCATTAAGTCTCGGTCAGGTCTGCTAAACTCTCCTCCCATCTCCTGGTGGGATGGAGGATGAAGCCCCTCACTCCATGGGTGGAGGAGAAAGATGACAACCAGGAACAACCTGAATTTAAGAGAGTGCCAGAATGTATAGCCTGAGATTGGTGATTGTAACCCTGTCCCTTAACAGAGCAGGTTGAATATTGATTGGTTCATCTAATGTGAGTGATCACCAATCAGTAACCTTCTCTCAGGCTGGCACTCTCTGGTAGTTGCTAGGCCTGTCCTTGGATACCTGAAATGTATCCAAGTCTGCAATACACACACAGAGCCTAAGAATGAATTAACCCCTCCACTGCCTACACCTAAAAGGACTTACACTGGAAAGGTCCAGGCAGAGAAAGAGTGGCCGGGAGGCTATGCTATATAAGATTCGTACAGTACCTGTACATACTTCCCAACCCTGCAGTGTACAGGTACTGATGCAGCGGCCATTATTCGAACACATCACGGCACCGATTTTGAGTTCTCTGCTGTTCCCCACGCAACATGAACGCGGCAAATCACCCCAGGCACCCGCGCTTATCGCGGATGTTTTGTTTGAATTTCATGGATTCTGTTTCTTTGTTTGCAATAAAATGGATGAATTGTAATGTGTACAGTACTGTGCTACTGTGCTACTGTGTCAATTTCATGTTTTTTAAAAGCCAGAACACTAAAATTCATTTTTCTGCACTCGCCGCGCTCGCATCTTAGTGCGGGAAGGCTGGAATGCATCCCGCAGTTTCAAATCGGGATTCCGATGTACATGACGCGTGAAGTGTTCGAATAACGGCCGCTGCATCAGTACCTAAACCGGCTTCCCAATACTATTGCAATAACGGGCCGAACGGGACTGAAAACCTGGTGAGCAGCAATCCTTGCTAGCTGGCCCCATTTGATTACCATCTTCAGCAGGCAGCTGTCAACTATAATGCTGATAACATGAGTGATCCCGGTTGTTACGCACAATGCTGTACACCCCTGACATTGGGTCATCTTCTCCCAGTTGGCAACGTATTTAATGAAGATAAATATAATGCAGCCTACATGAATGACCCCAGCTTCTACGCACAATACACCTCTATCATTGGCTAATCTTCACCCGTTTTGCAAAGTTTTTAATGAAGGTAAATATAATGTTTGTGATGGTGAGGGGGTACTCAGGCCAATAATAAAGGTATTATGCCTGGCTGGGTGCCGCTGAGCCATGTTGGGGAGTTTGAAGTGTCAGCTCATCAAACCAGTTATGGCATGTGAACTGCATTCTAATAAAAGATTTAGTTGTGTTTTACTGTTCCAGGAGTACCAGCGATGATTTTACGGTAAAAATGTTGTCAGTGTGTGTTTGAGTAGAAGGGGACCAGAGTTGATGGCTATCCTGAAAATGTACCCAGAAATCCTAACAGATTCCTGGGGACATGAAGACACAGACCACCGGACAAAATCCTCCCTAGGAAGCAGTTAGGCAGCTCACCGCTAGGTCTCCCTGCTTCAGCACAGACCAGAACAGTAAGATGGGGCAAGGGATAAATCACATTCAAGGGTCGCCAGGAATATGCCCAAACCCCAAGAACCCAGTGTAAGGGTTCGGAGTCTCTCCCACCATGTATAAGTTGGCGAGAGTAAAATGTTTCTAAGTCCCGCGCTTAGAGAATAAAAAGCGGCTTTTTGCTAACATCTGTTAGGAAGGTCCTAGCACTCTGAAAGTGGCCATGCGCGTAATTCAGATCGAAACATATCAAACGACCATAACTCAATTTTTATAATGTTTCATAAAAATTGATGAATGAAAGTCCCCCTATATTGATGTATTAAACATTATAGGAATAATTGGGCTTTCATTCAGAACACCGGAGACAGTGAAACACTCATTTTATTATAGCACTCCACTTAGGATGCGTGTAGTGTCTCACAGTAAATAAGCGGAGGGATTTACAGCCCCGGACTTCTAAGGCAACCTGCTGGCTTGCTGCCACAATGTCTGTAACAGTCCGGAGTTGAAAGTCTCAGAGTTTCTGAGGTATAAGGTTGGGAGGGATAACTCAAGTATCCCCGTCCCAGTAAGTGTATTTTGACTGTAATTATGGAACATTGCGTGTATGTCTTGTCGTGAAATAAATTACAACACGGGGAGGGAGAGGGCGATCACTGGTGAAGGACAGGTTCATGGGAGTGCGGTAGGGGTAGTCCCCATGGCTACTGGACCCGCCTCCCCTGGAAACACCGCACTCTTTGCCTCATGGGGAGAGAGGGCTACAGCAGATGAGAGGATTCGGATGTTGGCAGCAGTACTGTGAGGATTCGGGGTTTGCGTCCCTTGCGGCGTGGTTCCTCCTCTTTACATAACAGTACTGCAGCGGCTGCTGCCTCCGATCTGCCCCCCGCTAGTGCGCGCACCCCCGCTCTGTTTACAGAGCGCGTGCGCACCCGCTCCTCTTCTACCAGGTCACAGACCTTAGCTCCGCCCCCTCAGTCACACCGCGCCTCCGCTGCGCGCAGCGTGCACGCGTGACGTCGCGCAACGAGCCCCAGCTGCGAGTCTCCTGCAGCCTATCCTTTGCATCTGCAGAGGCTCCACCTCCACTCCTCCCCCTCTCCTACTGGTTCCTGTCTCCTATAAGAAACTTCCTCTTCCTGTCATACCTTGCTGAACATAACCTTGTGTAGCCTTTGCGTGTGCCTGTCTTGTCCAGCCCAGTCTTGTCTTGGTCTCTGCAGTTAACCTCTCATGTACCGACCTGGCTTTGCATTTGGATTCTCTCTGGCTC
The DNA here is from genome assembly GCF_040206685.1 of Ascaphus truei. Lineage (NCBI taxonomy): Eukaryota > Metazoa > Chordata > Amphibia > Anura > Ascaphidae > Ascaphus > Ascaphus truei. Next base: position 156,396,813 of record NC_134484.1, read on the forward strand.
TTGAACCCTGGCATACGGATAACGATGACGAGTACCTCTCCAACCCCAGACCACAGGCTTACGGACTCCAACTACGTGTACCTCTCCAACCCACGGACCCCGGCAAGTATTGGATTAACCCTTTCTACATACCCAGACCCAGCAAAGCTACAAACCACCTTCTGGGCTTGCCCCCGCTACTGTGGGTGTTTGGCACAGTCCTTCCCACCTCAGTGCCGGGGTCAGGTCTTGTTTGTGGGCTCGCGCAAGCGTTACAGTATGTTCAGCCCAACAAACATTGACCCCCCTGAGGTGGGCCAAACCACAACTGCTGCTACTCTAGTGGGAAACATACCCCAGGAACCACGTCTTATGACACCTAATCAGTATGCGGGTAAACCCTTAAGATGCCGAGGCTTTCTTATCCAATGTGACATCCACTTTGAATTAACCCCTTCTCGCTTCTCTACCGATAGGTCTAAAGTGGCTTATATCATTTCATTGTTAACCGGAGCTGCACTGGCCTGGGCATCTCCTATCTGGGAGTTAATGCCTGAACTCACGCAGAACTTTATTTCTTTCAAAAAAAGGTTTCAGCAGGTTTTTGACACTCCTGGCCGCGAGGCTACTGCGGCCTCTTCTCTTTTCCATATCACCCAGGGCCACTGGACCGTCGCGAAGTACGCTCTTGAATTTCAGGTTTATTGCCGCGGAAACCGGTTGTAACAACGAAGCTTTAACTGCAGCCTTTTGGCATGGCCTCTCTGACTCCGTGAAAGATCAATTGGCTGCACGTGAAAGACCCACTGCCCTGGAGGATCTGATCTCTACATGTATACGGGTGGATCAATGCCTCCAAGAGAGATGAAGTGAACGCCGGATTACACGTACGCCGGTACCTATACCTATCTCTCCTACTTTCTCTCCTTCTTTTGTTCCATTTCCTGAAGCACCAGATCCCATGCCGCTGGGTACTCACCATTTGTCCTTTACAGAAAAGCAGCGCCAGAGAAGCGTGGGGCTATGTCTTTATTGTGGCCTAGCTGGTCATTTGGCGTACCGCTGTCCTACGCGTCCGGGAGAACGCCAGCGGCCTATAAGGTATGATGGAGTTTCTTTGGATACCATATCTTCTTGTTCCTCTTCCAAGGAAAATATGCCAAAAAGGATCCTTCTACCTATCATAATGGAGGGTACAGACTTTCATATTTCTGCACTTGCCTTCATCGACTCTGGGTCTGGAGGAAATTTCGTGGATCAGAATTTTGCAATAAAACACCGGATCCCACTGCTTGGGAAGTCCACTCCCATAGGACTCGAAGCGATAGACGGTTGTCCACTCCAGCATGCCTTTATCACCCTGGAGACCGTGATCTTCATCCTTTCCACCACGGATGGACACAAGGAACAAATCTCGTTGGAGGTCATTCATTCACCATCTGTACAGATAATCTTGGGTTTCCCCTGGTTACAACTGCACAATCCCGTGATTGACTGGACTGATAAACAACCCATACGTTGGTCTACCCCATGTGCCATTCCTTGTGCTCTCACTTCACTCTCTCTTGCCGGTTTAGAGACTGCGGATCCTTCCAAGGGGTTCCTTCCAGAAGTCTACCATGAGTTTATTGATGTTTTTGACAAAGTCCGTTCAGAGATTCTTCCTCCACATCGTCCCTTCGATTGTCCAATTGATCTGATTCCTGGTGCCGTTCTGCCTAAAGGCAAGTCTTACCCCCTGTCCCTTCCTGAGTCCCGAGACATGTCCAAGTATATCCAGGAGAACTTAAAAAAAGGCTTTATTAAGAACTCTTCCTCTCCTGCTGGGGCAGGGTTCTTCTTTGTAAAGAAAAAGGACGGATCTCTTCGCCCCTGCATAGATTATAGAGGCTTGAATAAGATAACACAGAAGAACCGTTACCCTTTACCACTCATATCTGAATTGTTTGACCGTCTACATGGTGCCTTCATTTTCTCCAAACTTGATCTCCGGGGTGCCTACAACCTGATACGCATAAGGGAAGGAGACGAATGGAGAACGGCCTTTAACACCCGCGACGGCCATTATGAATATCTAGTAATGCCGTTTGGAATCTGTAATGCCCCTGCGGTCTTTCAGGAGTTTGTTAATGAGGTTTCCCGTGATGTTCTCAATTTATTCGTCATTGTATACCTTGATGATATACTAATTTTTTCCAAATCCTTGCCTGAACATATCCAGCATACCAAGCTAGTACTCTCTCGGCTTCGTCAGAATCGTCTGTATGCCAAGATGGAGAAGTGTATGTTTCATAAAAATTCTACTTCCTTCCTGGGTTATATAATCTCCGAGAAGGGATTTTCCATGGATCCTGAGAAACTAATGGTGGTATTAGATTGGCCCCAGCCCACGTCGCTTAAAGCCATCCAGCGATTCCTTGGATTTGCCAATTATTATCGTAGGTTCATCCATAAATTCTCCACACTGGTTGCTCCTATTACCGCTTTGACCAAGAAAGATGCTGATCCTTCCTCCTGGCCTCTGGAGGCTGGTCTTGCTTTCGAGTCTTTAAAGAAGGCCTTCACCACCGCTCCCATTTTGCATCACCCCGACCCCTCCCTTCCCTTCACGTTGGAGGTCGATGCTTCGGATATTGTAGCCGGGGCAGTGCTCTCCCAGAGACGTTCTCCTCAAGATCACCTGCATCCATGCGGCTACTTTTCCAAGAAATTCTCCAACGCGGAGATCAACTATGATGTAGGTAATAGAGAACTTTTGGCTATCAAACTTGCACTCCAAGAGTGAAGACACCTTCTTGAATGTACCGAGATACCGATCCTTATTCTTACTGACCACAAGAATTTATTGTATATTGAAGGTGCTCGACGCCTTGGTTCCCGTCAAGCTCGCTGGGCTCTTTTTTTCTCAAGATTCTCTTACATTCCTGGTACAAAGAATTTGAAGGCCAATGCTTTGTCCTGTCAATTCCTTTCCGAAGACCGATCCGACGACCTTCCAGAGACTATTCTTCCTTCAAGATTGATCATTGCAGCAAATTCCTTTGATATTTTGGACAAAATTCTGGACTCTCAAACCCAGATTCCAGAGGGCCTGGAGGTACCTGAGGGCTGCCTATATGCGGCAACCAAATTCCGTCAAAAAATTCTTGAGTGGGGTCATGCTTCCAGGTCGGCCGGTCACCCTGGGATCAGAAGAACCACCGATTTAATCAGACGTACTTTCTGGTGGCCAGAGATGTTGAACGACATTAAAGAATTTGTTTCATCTTGTTCCATCTGTGCTCGTAATAAGTCCGTTCGAAAAAAGCCTTCTGGTCTGCTACGCCTGCTCCCCATTCCTGAACGTCCCTGGTCCCATTTATCAATGGATTTTATTGTGGAGCTGCCCATTTCCAATGGCATGAATACCATCTTGGTCATTGTGGATAGGTTCTCCAAGCAGGCCCATTTCATACCCCTCAAGGGCCTCCCTAACTCTGCAACTCTAGCTGATATCTATGTCAAATAAGTCTTTCGTATACATGGGGTTCCTGTTTCAATTGTATCCGACCGTGGATCCCAATTTGTATCCAAGTTTTGGCGAGCTTTTTCTCAAAGACTCAATATCTCGCTTCTTTTTTCTTCCGGGTATCACCCGCAAACCAATGGACAGACTGAAAGGGTAAATCAATCATTAGAACAATATCTAAGATGTTTTGTTTCTGATACACAAGATAATTGGGCTGATCTCTTACTGTGGGCTGAGTTCGCACATAACTCCCTTAGAAACAAATCCACCCAAGAGTCGCCCTTCTTAGTCAATTATGGCTACCACCCTAACTCTCTTCCCATTTCTTCTAATACCTCTGGAGTCCCTGCTGCTGATGCCAGAATCAATGCTCTTCAAGAGTCATGGAATAAGATTCAGAGAACTCTCCAGGAATCCGTTCGGAGACAAAAGACCAGGCGGATCGATATCGTCTAGAGGCGCCCAGGTTTAAGACAGGAGACAAGGTATGGCTCTCATCAAAGAACATCAGATTAAAGACACCTACCTTAAAATTGGCTCTCAGATTCTTGGGACCATTCAAGATCCTGGAACAGGTTAATCCTGTGGCGTACCGCCTGGACTTACCTCCCTCTATGAAGATACCATCGGTATTCCATGTCTCTCTTCTGAAACCTGTCAAACAGAGTTCCAGGTATCCTGATGTTGTTTCCCCTCCTCCTCCTGTGTTGATGCATGGTCAAGAGGAATTCGAAATACGCTCTGTCATTGACTCAAGAATCTCCAGAGGGAAGGTGCAGTTCCTTGTACACTGGAAGGGTTTCGGTCCTGAAGAAAGTTCTTGGGTCTCCAGTGACCAGATTCACGCTCCCGGCTTGCTCAGATGCTTCCATGCCAGGTACCCAGACAAGCCATTTATGGATCGTCCGGAGTTCGATCCTCAAGGGGGGGGTACTGTGAGGATTCGGGGATTGCGTCCCTTGCGGCGCAGTTCCTCCTCTTTACATAACAGTACTGCAGCGGCTGCTGCCTCCGATCTGCCCCCCGCTGGTGCGCGCACCCCCGCTCTCTTTACAGAGCGTGTGCGCACCCGCTCCTCTTCTACCAGGTCACAGACCTTAGCTCCGCCCCCTCGGTCACGCCGCACCTCCACTGCGCGCGGCGTGCACGCGTGACGTCACGCAACGAGCCCCAGCTGCGAGTCAAGATTGCTGTAAGCCCTTGTCTCCTGCAGCCTATCCTTTGCATCTGCAGAGACTCCGCTTCCACTCTGCCCCCTCTCCTACTGGTTCCTGTCTCCTATAAGAAACGTCCTCCTCCTGTCATACCTTGCTGAACATAACCTTGCGTAGCCTTTGCGTGTGCCTGTCTTGTCCAGCCCAGTCTTGTCTTGTTCTCTTCAGTTAACCTCTCGGGTACCGACCTGGCTTTGCATTTGGATTATCTCTGGCTCTTGACACCTGGCATACGGATAACGACGACGAGTACCTCTCCAACCCCAGACCACAGGCTTACGGACTCCAACTATGTGTACCTCTCCAACCCACGGACCCCGGCAAGTATTGGATTAACCCTTTCTACATACCCAGACCCAGCAACGCTACAAACCACCTTCTGGGCTCGCCCCCGCTACTGTGGGTGTGTGGCACAGTCCTTCCCACCTCAGTGCCAGGGTCAGGTCTTGTTTGTGGGCTCGCACAAGCGTTACAAGTACACGGTCAAGTGTCCCCTCACTCCCACCTGATCAACATGGAACAAGCCACCCTGTGGACCACCACAGTTTCAACAAGTTTGTGGATGGCACAGACAGAATCGATGGGTTTTTAAGTGAATTTGAGATCCAATATCGAAGGTACCCGGTGCCACCACTTGACTGGGTTTTGCAATTGCACCCTTTGTTGTCTGGAGTGGCCAAAGAGACTCTGCAGTCCATCCCACCAAAAGATCGGGATGACTATAAGCACGTTAAATCAATGCTGCTGATGCAGTATTCCCTCAGCCCAGAAGCTTACCGAGGCATGTTCAGGACAGGGGAGCGATACCCCCAGGAGTCCTATGTACGGTACGGGGCCCACATGTCATTGCAGGGGACTCAGTGGATGGAGGGTTGTGGTGCCACCAAATACCACACGTTACTGGACTTTATCTTTCAGGAACAGTTGTTGCAGCAGTGTCCCTCGGACGTGAGGGCATGGGTCGTTGACCGTAAACCTAAGAACCATGTGGAAGCTGAAAGGATGGCTGATGAATTTGTGACCAGTTGCACTTTAATGGATGGGAAAGGGGCTACCAAGGGACCGGCCATGCCGATCAAGGCAGCAAAACAAACCCCTCAGTGGACGCAAGTATACAGAAGAAAAGGAAACCCAGTATATCAGCACTCAGTCAAACTATATGTATAATGACATTGTTAAAATACTTTATTGGCAAACAATGAATAAAAAAATGGACTTAAAAATCAAAAAATGTGTCAAACAGCACGTTACTGTAATCATTCGTAACTTAACTAAAGGTAGTAAAGTAGTATATACATATGGAGATCCTTGATAGATATTTAGGATCTGGTGCTATGTATATAGCCTCCTATATATGTCATTATACATATAGTTTGACTGAGTGCTGATATACTGGGTTTCCTTTTCTTCTGTATACTTTAATCCCCTACCTAGTAAGCACCTGAACGTGGTTCACATTGTGGCTGTACGGGAGTTTCCCTTGTGTTTAGCCCTCAGTGGACGCACAAGCCTGCAGCAGAGGTCAGCACACACAAAGCTGCAGAGTTTAAGCATGAGAGACGATGTTACCTGTGCAACAAAGTGGGTCACATCAGACCATACTCTCTGGACCATCAAAAGTCGGGTGGACCCCCTTAGGGGCACCGTTCTCAAGCTGCGAGGCCAGTTGCCCGTGTGTGGCTGGCAAACATAGAGGAGTCAAGTACAGCCACGGAATCAACCCACATAGTGATGTCCATGGAGAGATCTGCACTTGCCACCCAGAAACCAGCAGTGGAGACGGGAGGACATCAAGTTGCACCAGTGCACCAGTTGGGTTGCAATCCAATGATATCCGGCAGAAGGATCTGCAGAGAGTGACCATCGGAGATCGCCAAGGTGTGGCTTGCTCAACTCTGGTGCCACTGTTACCCTGGTCCGACCTGATATGGTCCGGCCAGAGGATTTGCTCCCGGGCACCGGGATGCAAGTGACCATGCCAGATGGGGGACCACAGTCCCTCCAGGTTGCCTGCGTCTTTTTGGATTGGGGTGCCGGACGTGGCATGAGGGAGGTGGGGGTATTGCTGGGTTAGATGCTTAGGTCCTCCTTGGCAATGACCTGGGGCACGTAACCTGTGTGTTCACAGCAGAGCTGGCTCCTGTTGCAGCGATAACCAGGAGTAAGTCAGCCAAGATTGCATCAGAATCATCCCCTGTCCCCCTGCTTTTGGGACCAACCGTTCCAGGGTTTCCAGGGGTCTCTGCGGAGACCAGACAGGTAAGCCAGACTGAGTAACGACCGGGTGCTGACTTACTGTTCCCTTTACCTGTCCCTGTTCCCCCCGAATTATAGACTAAGAGTGGGTGGCCAGTATTAGGGACACAGTTCAGGGATGCAGTGAAAGCTGAACCCATAAGACTTTGGGCATCCAAGTCTAAGGCAAGCGAAGGGTCAGACCACTTTCTTTGGCACCTCGGGCTCTTGTGTAGGGAGCAAGGGTCTACCGGGTTAGATAGAGTCTGGACAGGTAGACGACAGCTAGTTGTACTCACAGAGAATAGGCAACAGTTGTTACAGGTAGCCCACTCCATCCCACTAGCGGGGCATCAGGGGTCAATCAGACGAGAGCCCGGCTGTTGCAGCGTTACTACTGACCGGGGGCATCAGGGGCAGTGGCAAGGTTGTGTCACGCCTGTGATGCTTGCCAGTAAGTAGGTAAGAAAAAAGGGGGGCATGGGGGAGCACTGGTGAAAATCTGATAAATAACCTAAAAAAGGTTGTAAAATGCTCTATGTCAATCTCAAGGGTTTTGAGGGTGTAGAATAAATTTTAACACTCACACGGCCTTGTGCGAATGCTGTCGCATAAAGGTATCTTTTGGGCTCACTTTTCCTTCTTCTCTTTTTCTTCTTGCATCTCCTTTCTGTCTTCTGGATACTTTCGCCGCCTTGCGTCTGTAATTTCTTTCTCCTACTTCTTTGATGTTCGTCACACCCTCGGAATAAAAATACACACAAAATGTATGAGCAAACTGTGATTTTATCAGGAAGATATCAGGATGTAGAGCAAGAATATATATAAAACACTCACACGGGCATGTGTGCGTGCGCTCTAGGGGATGGTCTCTTAGTCTTTATGGGGCAGTCCCGCTTCTTAATGGGAAGTAAACGCTCTAAAAACAGAAGGTTAAAAGGCCACACCTCAGTTTAAAGGCAGAAATAAAATAAAATGTTACTACTCACACGGCCAAGTGTGAGTGCACACTTGGAAATGGTATCTTTTAGTTCTCCTTCTAGGTCCCAGCTGGGAGAGGTCCACTGGTGCTAAACGTGGGTCCTCACCCCCCCCCCCTAATAGGGTCAAAAAGGTATGAGCCCGATAAATACAAGGCTAAAGTCTTTATTGAATGGACAGTACAACAACAGAACACAGCTAACTCAGTCCGTGAGTCACTCTGTGGAAAAGTAAAAAAGCCAGTCTTTGGGAAATCGAGCAGGGCTTGTGGTGCTGCAGCTGAACTGCCTCCGCGTCCGGATGTAGCGCTGCACGTCCGCGTGTCCTGCTCCCGACGGTGGCTTGATAGGACCAAAAATGTTGGGGTATTTTGAGCTACGCGTTTCGCCTTTTGGGCTTCCTCAGGCTCCGTAATTCGAATGGTCTGGGCTCGCTGTTCCTGTTTTATATAGTGCGGCCGGCCATTCTACTCCAACCCCCTAATTACGTTGATTTCTGGAATCGGTATCAGCTGTTCTTCACTGATCATGTATACAGTGAGACAGCATAGTGTTCTGCTTCACTAAACATATATCGTAACTCTGTATTAATTTAGGGGAATTTTACCCCTCATGTGGGTCTTCTTCATTTTAAGCTTTACCCTTACTGTCTGTGATAGGCTGTTAATGCTTTATAATACACAATGATTAAACATATAATTGGTCCTAGAGAGTGTCCCCTCCTTCTCTCTGACCTTTACTATTACAGGCAACTTTAAGGCTAAGTCTAGATAAAAAATATTTAATATAAATAATTGGTTAATTAACAAAATCATGCATATTGCAAAAGTGTTAACCACTCTGTACCTAAAAGATGATGTAATACTATGTCTTGTAACGGTGATCTAATACATGTCTATACATAGCATGTTTTTAAAAAAACGGATTTTAAAACACAATTTGGACTTTCAATCAAAAATCAATTTTATACAGGGAAATTTAAAATACATTTCTAATATAAATAAAAATACTAATAAAAACTACTAATGAAAATTCTCCTCTAACCAAGCGTAAAACATTACTAAAAATATTAAAAATATGGACTCATCTCCTTAAAGATGTTTTGTGGGATGAAACAGATCTATAAAGAAAAGCAGATCTATAAAGAAAAGAACAATTTTATACATACTGGGTTACGTGATAGGTCTAAATTTTACCCGAGCAACAGTAAGGGACACCATTTAGAGGTCTATACACAGTTGGTACTAGAGGATTTAGAAAAGATCGCAGGACAGAAAAAGGAGAAACATGACAATCTCAGTAAAAAAGAAAAGGAAGCCCTGAAAGCACTAGCGGATGACAGGTCCATCACCATCAAACCAGCGGATAAAGGAGGAGGGGTGGTGGTGATGGACACTGAATATTATCTAAAAGAAGCAAGCCGGATACTAGGAGACACAGGTACATATAAAAAACTGAACGCAGACCCCACCATTAAAGATAAAAAAACTTTGGATATCATCCTAGAGAGGGGGAAGTCCCTGGGCATTTTGAATCAAAAAGAGTGGAATTATTTGAAGCGTGATAAACCCATATTCCCTGTATTTTACTTTCTACCTAAAATTCATAAACGCCTAGAGACCCCCCCAGGAAGACCTATCATATCGGGTATAGGCTCCCTTACCCAAAATCTTTCAGAGTACGTAGACACTTTTCTACAAAAATATGCCACTACAAGTAGATCGTATCTGAAAGATACCACACAGGTTCTCAACATCTTGAAAGATATAGAATGGCAGGAGGACTATATTTTGGTCACCTGCGATGTTAAATCTCTATATACCTGCATAAAACATACAGATGGGGAAGGAGCAATAGAGCGAGCACTTTCAAAAGACCAAACTATTCCAGCAGACCAGAGTAAGTTTATTTTAGACAGCATAGGCTTCATTTTGCGCCACAACTCCTTTTGGTTTAATGGAGATATTTTCCTCCAGTTGTGCGGCACTGCGATGGGGACAAGGTTTGCGCCCAGTTTTGCGAACATCTTCATGGCGGATTGGGAGGACAGTCATATCTGGTCCGACCATCCGTTCAGCGCAAATCTTGTCTCCTGGCATCGCTATATCGATGATGTGCTGCTCATATGGAGGGGAAATGAAATTGATCTAGAACTTTTTATTACTTATATCAACACAAATCAAGTGAATTTGGAGTTCACTTCCGAACACAGCAAAACCTCCTTACATTTTTTAGACCTTACAATTTTTGTGGAAAGCAGCGTGATTAAGACAAAAACGTTTTTTAAACCTACCGATGCCAACAATTATTTATTAAACACAAGTTGCCACCATCCAAAGTGGCTTAAAAACATCCCTTATGGTCAACTACGCAGGATTAAAAGAAACTGTACAGACCCAGAGATATACAAAGAACAGGCCCAGATTTTAAAAGATAAATTCCTAGAAAGAGGGTATGAATCAGAAATAATAGAGACAGCACTAGAGAGAACAGAACTAGTCCCCAGAGAACAGCTTTTACAATCCAAAACTAAAGACAAAAATTTTGCTTCAGCTTTTATTACAAACTATAGCACAGATGCCGGGAAAATATCAGAGATTATAAAAAAACACTGGCATATAGTTCAGATGGATCCTGTTCTAAAAAAACACATTCCATCTGTGCCAAAGGTGATTTTCAAAAGAGCACCCACAATCAAATCCAAACTAGCACCTAGTGTATTCAGGAGGGAAAAAGAGCAAAAAGCCCAACATTGGCTACCCCCTCCAGTAGGTTTTTTTGGCTGCTTTAATTGCAAAGCCTGCAAACAGGCAATGAAAGGAGAGAGGACTGAGTTTACCTCACATACCACGAAGGAAAATTTTAAAATCAAACACCTCATCACATGTCGGACGGAATATGTGGTATACCTGCTTGCGTGTCCGTGTGGCCTCCAATACGTACATCAAGACCATTGAGGGTCCGCGTGTTGGAACACTTGGGCAATATACGCAAGCAGGTTATGACCCATAGTGTCTCCAGACACTTCAGTATGACCCATGGAGGGAACCCAGAGGGTCTAACCTACAAGGGCATAGAGAAGGTTGAGGCACATTGGAGGGGTGGAGATCAACTCACTAAACTGGGACAACGTGAAACCTTTTGGATCTATAGATTACAGACTCTAGCCCCCAAGGGTCTAAATATAGACATAGACCTGGGAGCGTTTTATTGAGTATCCAAAAGGTTCAATAAACGCCTCAACGATAAAAACCTCCACATTCCTTTCCATTATTCCACGTACCTCACTGGACAGTCCCCACCACGTTTATGGTTCCCCCCCCCAACCCCCCCCCTTCCCCTGCCCCAGTCATTCTCCACTCACTCATCTCCCCAAATCTTTCACTCGGAGGACTTTGATATATTGTATAGTATCCACCTTACACGGGACTGATTGTATGTTTGCTTTTCTTTATAGATCTGTTACATCCCACAAAACATCTTTAAGGAGATGAGTCCATATTTTTAATATTTTTAGTAATGTTTTACGCTTGGTTAGAGGAGAATTTTCATTAGTAGTTTTTATTAGTATTTTTATTTATATTAGAAATGTATTTTAAATTTCCCTGTATAAAATTGATTTTTGATTGAAAGTCCAAATTGTGTTTTAAAATCCGTTTTTTTAAAAACATGCTATGTATAGACATGTATTAGATCACCGTTACAAGACATAGTATTACATCATCTTTTAGGTACAGAGTGGTTAACACTTTTGCAATATGCATGATTTTGTTAATTAACCAATTATTTATATTAAATATTTTTTATCTAGACTTAGCCTTAAAGTTGCCTGTAATAGTAAAGGTCAGAGAGAAGGAGGGGACACTCTCTAGGACCAATTATATGTTTAATCATTGTGTATTATAAAGCATTAACAGCCTATCACAGACAGTAAGGGTAAAGCTTAAAATGAAGAAGACCCACATGAGGGGTAAAATTCCCCTAAATTAATACAGAGTTACGATATATGTTTAGTGAAGCAGAACACTATGCTGTCTCACTGTATACATGATCAGTGAAGAACAGCTGATACCGATTCCAGAAATCAACGTAATTAGGGGGTTGGAGTAGAATGGCCGGCCGCACTATATAAAACAGGAACAGCGAGCCCAGACCATTCGAATTACGGAGCCTGAGGAAGCCCAAAAGGCGAAATGCGTAGCTCAAAATACCCCAACATTTTTGGTCCTATCAAGCCACCGTCGGGAGCAGGACACGCGGACGTGCAGCGCTACATCCGGACGCGGAGGCAGTTCAGCTGCAGCACCACAAGCCCTGCTCGATTTCCCAAAGACTGGCTTTTTTACTTTTCCACAGAGTGACTCACGGACTGAGTTAGCTGTGTTCTGTTGTTGTACTGTCCATTCAATAAAGACTTTAGCCTTGTATTTATCGGGCTCATACCTTTTTGACCCTATTAGGGGGGGGGGTGAGGACCCACGTTTAGCACCAGTGGACCTCTCCCAGCTGGGACCTAGAAGGAGAACTAAAAGATACCATTTCCAAGTGTGCACTCACACTTGGCCGTGTGAGTAGTAACATTTTATTTTATTTCTGCCTTTAAACTGAGGTGTGGCCTTTTAACCTTCTGTTTTTAGAGCGTTTACTTCCCATTAAGAAGCGGGACTGCCCCATTAAGACTAAGAGACCATCCCCTAGAGCGCACGCACACATGCCCGTGTGAGTGTTTTATTTATATTCTTGCTCTACATCCTGATATCTTCCTGATAAAATCACAGTTTGCTCATACATTTTGTGTGTATTTTTATTCCGAGGGTGTGACGAACATCAAAGAAGTAGGAGAAAGAAATTACAGACGCAAGGCGGCGAAAGTATCCAGAAGACAGAAAGGAGATGCAAGAAGAAAAAGAGAAGAAGGAAAAGTGAGCCCAAAAGATACCTTTATGCGACAGCATTCGCACAAGGCCGTGTGAGTGTTAAAATTTATTCTACACCCTCAAAACCCTTGAGATTGACATAGAGCATTTTACAACCTTTTTTAGGTTATTTATCAGATTTTCACCAGTGCTCCCCCATCCCCCCCTTTTTTCTTGTCTCATTTGTTGAAGGATCCTGGGTAGATCCTTTATTGGGGTTTTTTGAGTCACAGGTGGAAAAGAAGCAGAGGGACACCTTGCCTACTACCAAGGTTGTTATATCCCCCTTTCACTATACCTACCATCTTCCTAGGTAGCGCCCGGGTTTTTGTTCTCCAGTAAGTAGGTAAGGTTGGTGACCATGTGAAGGCACCCCTTAACCTGTTACCAGTAATTGGGGAACCTTTCCAGAGGGTAACTATGGACATAGTGCGTCCCCTCATGATCCCAAGCTGGACAGGAAAGCATTGCAATCTCACGGTTGTGGATTTGTCACCCGGTACCCTGAGTCTGTAGCACTTGCCACCATCGATGCTAGGGCAGTAGCTAAGGCATTTTTGTCATCTTCACTAGGGTAGGTTTCCCTAACGAGATCCTAACCGATCAAGGGTCACAATTCATGAGTGAATTGTTACAGTATCTCTGGGATGTGTGCGGGGTGAAGCACCAGTGTACGACCCCTTATCACCCCAAATGAACGGACTATGTGAGAGGTTCAATGGCACCCTGAAGAAGATGCTTCGTGCGTTTATAGAGGCGGAGGGGAAAGACTGGGAGATTCACCTGAAGCACTTGCTGTTTGCATACTGAGAGGTGCGCAAGAATCTATCAGCTTTTCTCCCTTCAAGCTCCTATATGGTTGCAGGGTGCGGGGACCTCTCGACTTATTCCATGAAGGATGGGAAGGGGAGACTACCAATACTGATGCTTCTGTGCTTCAGTATGTGGTATACAGTACCGACATAGTTTATCCTAACACGGCTGGAGCCGCAACCCGCGTGAAGATGCGGGTTTGTTGTTTTTTTTTAGCAGCTTGCCGCGCTTCACTGATGCGCGGTCACGCTGCATCGGGTGCATGCATGCGTGCGCGCGTGCCCAGGGCTCCCCGAAGGGCGCCCTGGTTAAGGGAGATGTGGGGATGGCGGTGGGGGGCCTGGGGGACCCGGTGGACCCGGAGAAGCAGAGGGAAGAGGCATCGATCGGATGACCGATCTAAGAGGCTCCGGCTGGCGAGCGGGAAAATTCGGCGCCAGCCCGGAATCTGCCGTGGGACAAACCAGGTAAAAGTTAGAATAAACTTTGCCGCTGCTGTATCTCAGAGACCGGTTAGAGATGCTCATGGGGTTGGCACAGGACAACCATAGGAATGCTCAGACCAAGCAGAAGACTTGGTATGATCAGAATGCCCATAGCAGAGAATTCATCCCATGTCAGCAAGTACTTGTTCTAAAGCCCAATGGGGATAACAAATGATTGGCTGCCTGGTCTGGACTGTACGAGATTCTCAGAAAGAGGAATGAGTACAACCATGTTGTACAGTTAGATGGTGAAACAGGCAGAACTATGACCTATCATATCAATATGCTCAAAGAATACTTTTCACTGAGTGTGGCATCAGTTCTGGCTATTGGTAGCCCACCGATGGGGGATCCAGCGAGCAGTGCTCTACAGGAACTACTAGGGGAGGCTAGGCAGGAGGGCACAGTGGAGCAAATTGAGATAGGGTCCCAGTTGAGTACGCAGCAGAAAGCAGAAGCCAGGGCTATGTTAGAAAAGCATAGGGTTCTGTTCACAGACAAGCCGTGCAGAATGCATATTATGGATCATCCGGTACTCACAGGTGATCTGCGACCTCTGCATAAGCATGCCTACAGGGTATTAGCAGAGGTGAAGGGTAGTATAGAGAGGGAGGTAGAAGAGATGCTAGCCCTAGGGGTAATAGTGCCAGCCCAGAACCCTTGGGCTTGCCTGGCAGTGCCTAAAAAGGACGGGACCACCCGGTTCTGTGTGGACTACCGGCATCTCAATGCCAGGAGGGTATCAGATGCTTATCCCATGCCCGAATGGATGAGTTGCTAGATGAACTCATAGGGGCAAAGTATCCGACTACCATGGATCTCAGGTATTATATTTAACTGCTCATCCTTGTATAGAATTGATAAATATTAATCGTAATAATAGGGTGCATGAGGATAAAGGGAAAGCACACACAAATTATCCAGAGGGGATAGAAAGATTCCTCTTATTGCACTCTCTATTAAATTTTAATAACAAACTAATGTGTTTCTTTATTTTGCCTTAAGGGCTCTTAGATCGGTACAGACTGTTAAAACCAAAAAATAAAAAAGTTTTATTACATCAAAAATAAATCTATAGGTGACTCTGTGAGTTATATACAGTGATAAAGGTTTAAAAAGTCCTCTCACAAGGGGTTGAGTGATCAGAGACTCTATATATTTTTTCGTTTATCTAAAGACATAAAATATGTGTATCTATAGATTTGGATCACTCTGACAGCTCAGTAAGTATCAAAATATGAAAGGGCATACTGTCCGAAACGCGTTGGTGGACCCCTGTTGTGCCCTAAGGGGGGACCTTTGATCCACTTAACATGGAATGAATACCTTTTGATGCTGCATGCCGTGAGCCTCCTTCTATTCCTTTTGGCAGTGCACTGCCTTATCTTTTACCTGTTCCTGCTACTACCTGGGAGATTGCACGCCTAGAACATACCTGTGGTTGGACACTCCAGGAGAATATAAGTGAGTGATACTTATGGGTCGCCATACCCTTCATTTCTCTTTTATTATGGGACTCTGGTCTGTACTATTCATATATGGTGCCACTGGCATTAGGTACTAGTCCCCTAACCCTATTAGGGCTAAGCTATGATACATGCTTATATGGAAGGAGTTTATACCAACTGCAGTTCTTTATTACAAAACAGGACTTGTTTTTTCTGATGCGCTGGTTTTCTATATACTATTGACACAGAAGCGACTCAGTTCTGGTTGTCTGGTCTCCCGTCTGTGAAGTCGATTTCCAGGCATTAAAGACCGCACTGGCCAGTGCTCTTATTCTAGCTGCAAAAGACTATTCAAAACTGTTTTTGGTGCAGACTGATGCCTATGGCATCAGTGCTGTGCAAAGCCAAGTGGGGGATGAGGGAGGGGAGCATCCTGTGGTGTACCTGAGTAGAAAACTGCTGCCCAGGGAAGTGGCTTATGCCACTATTGAAAAGGAGTGTTTGGCAATTGTATGGGCTCTACGGAACTACAGCCCTATCTATACGGTTGCCCGTTCACAGTGACCATGGATCACAACCCCTTTAGTTGGCTACAACGGGTGACCGGTGAGAATGCCAAACTGCTGCGCTTGAGTCTTGACCTGCAAGAATTTGACTTTACATTCCAGCACAAGAAGGGCAGCGAGCATGGCAATGCAGATGGATTATCCCGCCAGCACAGCCCCAGTGAGCCTGTAACCTCAAGAGATGTCCAGCCTGTCAAACCGCCGAACAAGGCGGTTGTAACAGCACCTACACTTTGAGGTGGGGAGGTGTGACGGAGAGGGGGTACCCAGGCCAATAATAAAGGTATTATGCCCGGCTGGATGCCCCAGAGCCCTATTGGGACGGTTGAAGTGTCAGCTCATCAACCCAGTTATGGCATGGGAACTGCATTGTAATAAAAGATTTATGTGTGTTTTACTGTTCTGAAAGTGGCCGTGCGCGTAATTCAGATAGAAACATATAAAACGACCATAACTCAATTTTTATAACGTTTCATAAAAATTGATGAATGAAAGTCCCCCTATATTGATGTATTAAACATGATAGGAATAATTGGGCTTTCATTCAGAACACCAGAGACAGGAAAACACTCATTTTATTATAGCACTCCACTTTGTATGCGTGTAGTGTCTCACTGTAAATGAGCTGAGGAATTTACAGCCCCGACTTCTAAGGCAACCTGCTGGCTTGCTGCCACAATGTCTGTTAAGTCTGGAGTTGAAAGTCTCAGAGTTTCTGAGGTGTTAGGTTGGGAGGGATAACTCAAGTACCCCCATCCTATTGTGAAGTCCGGCCCATTTGGCAAATGGTTGCCCAGCCCAGACTTACTGTTGCCAGGTAGAGGGGTTGGGTCACATATGCTAAGTGGCAAAGGTGCTAGGTTGGCGCATGCCCTTAGCAGAATAGGAAGCCACCCCTGCCAGGTTTCTAAAGTATTGGCAACTCCGGGATAGGTGGGAAAAGTTATTCCCATGGAAATATTGGCTGCACTTGTTAGATATGGTGTTCTGGACCCTATAAGAACTCCTGCAGCCCATTGGGAATCAAATTCATCTTAAGATTAATCAAGCTTCATAAGTTTCATCAAGATTTCAAGTGCCTTTACAGCAGCGGCAGATTTGAGAACGGACCAAGGCTCCTGGAAAATTACTCCTACAGACTTTATTTTACAAGATTTCATTCTGGAAACAAATTATTTTGTTTGCCCTTGTCCCAGTAAGTGTATTTGAACTGTAATTGTGGAACATTGCGTGTATGTCTTTTCATGAAATAAATTACAATTTATTTTACCTCCTTCCTTTGCTCAATCATATGATCCCAGTATAAATGTGTTGATAGATCTGGTCTCCTGTGACAATGATCTATACAGTATTAACTTTAATTCCCCTGGGGGGTGCTAGATTTTCTATGGGGGGTGGGTGCGGCAGTAATAGAGGACCCACGCTCTCCCCCCAAGCATTTAAATTAAATGCCAGGGGATCACACAAAGCCACCATAATACACTTTCAGTACCTTCCCTTCCAGCAACGCATCATCATGGTTAACTGGCATCAAATTACAATGGCAATGTGACGTTACAAGACCATGCGCATCATTTGATGCCGGGGCTGAGCATGGGGCGGGGGGCAGTGGCACGAGGCGCAGAGGAGAGTTGCCTGGTATGGTGTACTGTATACCTGGTATAGTGGCACGGTCCTCCAGCAATAGCGGGAGATGAAGCGGAGCACAGCCAACGAACAAAGCGGAGTACAGCGTGGATTGTGACTTTAAAGGTTTATTCAACAAACATCTGATGGATCATCTGACGCGTTTCAGCCCTGGGGCCTTTGTCAAAGAATGATCCATCAGCGCAAGGGACACATGTATATAGGCAGCGTTAACACACATCACCTGCACAAGATGTACATCAGGTGAGGCGAGCAATCAACATCATACCCAAGTACTGGGAATAATAAAAGACGTTTTAAAACAATGCCAGGCAATTATCAGAAAATTCACTAATGACATATACATAACATACTTGTAGCAATGAAGATTATATAAAATAAAAATAAATGCTGTCCATGTATGTAATTAGATTGTTGTCTGGCCAGAAATAAAAGTGAATGATAAAAGCAAAGAGTTGTCTGTTGAAAATCAATGTTCTATAAAGAATGTAGAAATCTCTTTGAAAAAATGTGAATGTAATTTGGATAGGCAAGATATAAAACAGTAAGTTGGTATTCGGTGTGTGGTTGTCTAAGACTGATGTGTGAACAGAAATGGAATAGATGGGGGAGGGTGGGGGACGGGAAATGGAGAAATGGAGAAAAAGAAAAGGTGGGGGAGGGGATAGATATGTAAGGTATAATGAAATGATATAAAATGATATATCTGAATGTTGGTCATATTAGTCATGTAAGAAATGTTGTAGTTCCCAGTCCACATTGAGACCGTGTGGTTGCAAGGTTTCTAGTTGGAAAATCCATTGCATTTCCATTTTATTTAGTCTGTTAAGACGGTCTCCCCCTCTGATGTGTATGGGGATGTGGGTGATTCCAAAGAATCTAAAGTTCTTTAGACCTCCATTGGCACATGTTGTAAAGTGTTTGGACACTGGGTGAAAAAGATCTTTTTTACATATCAGTCTAACATGTTCAGATATTCTAATGTATAATGGACGAATTGTTCTGCCAATATATTTGGCTTTACAACCACACACAATTGCATACACCACATAGCTCGTGTGACAATTTATAAACATTGGAATTCTATATTTGGACAACTTGGATACTGTAGTTATTCTCTTAGTAGGTGTTGCATATTGGCAACACTTACAAAATCCACATTTAAAGAACCCCTTAGGTATTGTAGTGATTGGTGTTTGATGTGGAGACTGAAAGAGGCTTTTGGAAAGTGATGTTGCCAGAGTGTTAGCTCTTTTGAAAGCGAATCTTGGTTTCTTAACATATGGTTCTAGTTCTGGATAAAGTTTCAATACATTCCAGTGTTTAGATACAATGTGTTGAATTTGTGGTGCCTGTCTGCTGAATTTTGTTATGAACAAAGGGTTATCATCAAATATATTTTTAGATGATGATACAGATTTCTTCTTTTTTAGCAACGATGATCTATCTGAGTTGTCAGCATAGGAAAAGGCCTGTTCTATGTCTGTACTAGAGTAACCTCTATCTGCAAATTTGAGACTTAAGTTTTTTGAGTGTAAAAGAAAATCTTTTTGATCAGAGCATAATCTTTTGTAGCGCAAAAATTGCCCTTTAGGTATCCCACGGATCATAGATCGAGGATGGCAGCTCTTGGCATATAGATATGAGTTTCTTGAATGAGGTTTAGTATAAATATCAGTGGAGATTGGAGAGTCTGGTATAGTGTACTTTATGCCTGCCTATCAATGCTTGTACACATGCACAGAAGAGCGTGACTTGATGCATGCATACTTCCAGAATTTATAATAATTTAGTTTTTTCCAGAAACAAAACTTTTAAATCGAGAGTTAAAAGATAAGGATGAAGTTCGATGGAACTCTAATATCGCTTTTTAAAACGTTGCCTTTTTTACTTTTATACAGTCAGTATCACCAGCTTTACCCTTTTATAACTTTGCTACGCTACAGTATTATTTTGGACAACACTCTATGCACTGTGATTCAATTATATGTCATAACCTGTAATAAAATTTCACACAGAGATGTTCTACTGGAGCTAGGGTCACGAATGATGTATGAATGATTCCAGTTAGCTTAACTCATGTCTCACCTCTTCCAAAGCACAAACAAGTCCTTTTCTCTTTCTTGATTTTATTGAGGGAAAATCACAGGGAGATGGGTGCTTGTAGATGTAATGTTGGGAGAGAGTGCTTCTCTGTCTGAAGTGCAGTGTATCAATGATGAGACGGTGTAAAACAAAAATGCCTTGCTGGGGTAAATAGCAGGCAGTTACTCACTCAGAGTCCAGAGTGAAAAGGAAGTCAGGAGCAAGGGTCACACTAGATGGGAAGTGAGACTATACTAACTGTCAGCAAGGACAGGGGGAAAAATGGGAAAACCCATTACCTAGGAGGACTGGAGAGGCTGCAGTAGCAGTTCACTGATTACATGCCCAGAGGCAAGAAATGCAACATTGTTGCATATGACACAGGCACAGTACGTGTGTGCAAACTCCATGCGGCTGAAAATAAGATGGACAGGCAGAAGCTGCAAAGGAGAGAGGGGGGTGAATCAGAAATGCAGTTCTTGTTCCATGACACTCCCCGTCTGGTATCTGGAGATACCACTATATAATTTGAATATGTGGAACATATGTGCAATGCATAACAAAAATAACATCACATTCTCAAACAATGCAAGAGTCCATGTCCACATAGCGATGTGACACCGGCTGGTATCACTGGTATCAAGGTCCCTTGGCCAAGGTTCTTTGGCAAAGGATGCAGGGTGGATGCACAGCTCCAGGTTTGCTGGTTGCACCACAATGTCTTTGTGTAAAAGTCTCTGGCTGTTTCCTTTTAGCCTTGTGAGAGAACAGTCTTTTTGTCTCTGTAGTTTTACCCACAGAGTGCATCCCCTTGTAGATATGCCAGTCGTGGTAGCCTGTTGCTCTATCACCTGGCGTTTGGCAAAAGGAGGTGGCTTTTGGTTCCTTGTGGAAGCGGAACAACACTCCTGGAAGACTGGTTGTCGTGTCTAGTCCAGTAAAGAGGGAATCATTCAGGGAGACTCCTTGGAGCTGAGCGCTGGGGCTGAACATTATCCGGATTTGATCGGGTTCCTGAGGGTGGTAGGCCCCAGATGATTGGAGGTACCGGCATTCTTCACCTTCCTTCATTAGAGGTGCTGGCTTTGCGTGGCCGGTAAGGAATATCTTCTGGATGAAGGCCACAAAGTTATTTTTGGTCTCTGGTTCCCTTTGTAGGTCGCAGAGGTGCGAAGTGAACCTAGAGATGGTATATTCTCCATTGTTTGGGAAGCGCCTTCTTGGTGAACGGAATGGTAGCGGGTTCGCCCAACTGCCAGGTCCGTTTCTGACGAGCTCCTTGACTGTTGACATCAGGAATTCTCCATCTCCCATCAATGGTATTTGCTTGTCGTCGTCCTTTGTGGTCTGGAACGCTGTGCACCCTAAGTCATTTGTGCATTCCTCTTGCAAGAGAACGTTTCCACGTATTTTGGTGATACGCCTTTGTATCTCTTTGTTGACTGCCCTCAGGAGGTTGTTCTCTCCTTGGACATGACGAAAAACAGTCTCTTTTGCCCTAGTAAATCCCTTTATGAGATGTATCTGAGAATGTCTTTTTTTAGACGTGTGAGAGGACAGTCTTTTTGGCACTGTGGCTTCACCTGTAGGGCGCAATCTTTTGCGGTTATGCCAGCCGTGACAGCTGGCTGCTTTATCGCTGGATACTCTGTGGAGAGGAACGACTGTACATCCTAGCCGTGCCATTGCTCGCGAGAGGATCGTCCGATTGTTTATTGTCTTTTGGATGACCCCTATGTCGGTCACCTTTGGGAGGTAACTTTCTTCCTTCAGTGGAGTCGACTCGTCATCCTTTGTTATCCTACTACTAACCATCCTAGGCCTATGTCACATCCCCCCGATGCAAGGATGTTTTTGTTGGCCTCAGGGCTGTGACCTTGTCTTTTCTCTTCACTTGGCCCTTCGGTCACTTGGAGATGGCCACGACATGGTTCAGAGAGAGATGTCTGTCCACATTCTGTTACTACCGTTCTGCGGGCGTCAACATAGTCTTGCCCGTGCTCTTTGTCGGTGCACGCGTTGCCCACTATCACCCATCCTAGGTCAAGTCTTTGGGCGTATGGCGTGTTGTGGGGTCCGTTATGCTGTTTACGGACTTTATGTACCCTCATGATGTCCCTGCCGAGCAGCAGCAAGATCTTGGCGCCTTGTTCTACCGGCAGGATATAGTTGGCTATTCCCTTGAGGTGCGGGTAATGGCGAGCCATGTCTGGTGTGGGAATCTCGTCCCTGTTTGTGGCCATGTGGCTGCACTCGATGAGTGTGGGAAGGGCTATCTTCACTCTGTTATCCACCGAACGTATGACGTAACCGCTTGCTCTTCTCCCTGTTGACTCAGTTGACCCTGCACATGTTCTGAGGGTGTAGGGTGAGGCATTGTCCTGTAAGTTGAATAGGTTGAAGAACTCTGTCTTCGCCAATGATCTGTTGCTTTGGTCGTCGAGGATTGCATACATCCGAATAGCCTTCTCAGGTTGTCCCTGGGGGTGCACTGCGACAAGGCATATTTTGGAGCAGGACATTTTGTCACCTTCTTTTCCGCAAACCTCAGTGCGCTGAGACGTGACGGATGTTGACTCTCCTTCTTCTTTCTCCCCGCCATGCTCCGCTACGGAGGATGGGTTATTGAGTTGGTGGAGTGTCAGCGCCTCTGGGTGTACGATGTCACGTACTTGTCGCTTTTGCACACTGTACATTTGATATCTTCTTTACAGTCTCTGGCTAGGTGAGTCGTGGAACCGCAGCACCTGAAGCAAACTCTGAATTCTCCAAGTAACCTCTTGCATTCCTCTAGGGACTTCATCCTGAACCCAAAGCACTTGTTAAGTGGGTGTGGCTTCTTGTGTATGGGACATTCCCTGTTTGGGTCCCTCGGTTCCTCGTCTCCGGCGACCGACTGATCGGGAGTAGTTTGGGTCGTGGGAGGCACGTCCGTCCTGTGGACCGAGATGGGTGTTTGAGTGTTACCGTATCTCGCCACTGGTCTCTCATTCCTCAGGCTGCTTGCACTGTGTGTGGTTTGCGCACCTAAGATGAAGCTGGGATCGTTCCTTGTCCTTGCCGCTTCGCGGATGAAGCTCACGAAGAATGAGAATGGGGGGAAGGCGACTTGCTTCTCCCTTTTGTATTTGGAGCCTTGTGAAATCCATTTTTCTTGGAGGTTGTAGGGTAGCTTCTCCAGGATGGGTCTCATCCCATCCGAGCTGAGTCTAGGACGTTCAGGCCTATTAAGGAATGGTCTTTCCTTGCGAACTCCAGTTCTTGCAACAGGTCCCCGAGCTCTCGTAACTTTGAGTAGTCTTTAGTTGTGATCTTGGGGAAGCTGTCGACTTTTTTGAAGAGTGAATCCTCGACTGCTTCGGGGCTACCGTAGGACTCTTCTAGCCTTTCCCACACTAGGTCAAGACCTACTTGGGGTTGGTGCGCGTTTGCCGCCCGAAGTCTCTTCGCGTGCTCCCTGGATTCGTTCCCCAGGAACTTGAATAGCAGGTTGAGCTCTTCCCTTGCTGAGAAGTCCAAGCTGTTGATTGCGTCTTTGAACGTGAACTTCCATGTCCGGTAGTTCTCGGGGTGGTCGTCGAAGCTGATGAGTCCTGCTTGCACCAGGTCACGCCGGATCATGTACTTGGCTATGTCTGTCAGGCCTGAGGCATCGGCGTGTTTGTCCCGTTCTGAGGTATTTGCTGGGAGGGTCTGTGCGGTCGCCTCTTCCTTGGCGCGGACGCGTGATGACTGCTGGTATGTGTGAGGGGCTGTGTTTTCCCGTGTGGGTGTACCTGGATGGCGAGCATGTTGTAGTGCGTCCGTGTGCGCGCTGGCATGTGGATCACTGTTGCGGCTGTGGCTATCCCAGGCAGCATGTACCATTGTAGGAACAGCGTCTTCTCCTCGTGGGCCTAGCAAGTCTTCGGTGTCTGTGGAGTCACTCAATCCGTGTTGAGATGGTGCGCTGGTGTTTACACTGAAGAGGCTCTTTACGTAGTCTTCAGTGCGTTGGGCTGGATCCTCTGAGGCTATCCGTCTGTACGGTTGCTCCCCGCCGTCCTGTCTCGCGGCTGCTTCTAGGTCTTCAGCTTGGGCTATGGTGGCGGCGGCTTCCTTTTCTTGGTTTAGGGCCTCTAGGTTGACGTCCACCTCTGCCTTTTTCCTTGCAGCGGTGGCAGCGGCTGCAGCGGTGGCTGTCTGTTCCTCCTCTTCCAAGCGGGCCCTTTCTAGTTTCATGACTGCCTCTCTCTGAGCGTATGTGGCCCTGGCACGTGCGGCCTCTGCGGTGGCTCACGCCTTGGTGGCGTTTGCGCTTGCGTTTGACGCGTGAGATTGTACTGATCTTGCTGACCTTGATGAGTACCTGGATGCGCTGGAGCGCTGTGATGTGGTTTCCAGCAAAAGGTCCTTTCTCCTACTCTCAGCCTCCGTGATAGTGGTACTCACGCGGCTGTCTCGTGTCAGGTCAATGTTACTTTGTAAGTCTCTTTCTTGTAGGCCTTCGCTGGTGTTGGCCCTGGTCAGATAAGTAATGTATGCGTCTGACAGCTCTTGATAATGCGAATGATCAGTCCTTAATTGCGTTATTGCCTGCTCGAGCTGTTGCGCATAGTTGCCAACACTAGTAACATTGCGTATTCCCAGTGTGGCTGTTTCCCAGGCCAACTCTAATTTAGCGCGGTGCGCTTCAATGCCAGTCTCGTATTTTTCACGTATGTGTCAGTGTGGCTGTCCGTTTGGGCCTTGCCTCTGCCTGCGCCTGTTGCAGTTGCGCAGCGGTCTCTGTGTCTGAGTGATCGCTCTCCTGCGTGATGTCTGGTGAGGTGTTCTGCCATGCTGTAGGTGTGTGTAGGCCTTTAGCCAGTGCGTGTGGCATGCGGTCTTTTACCTGTGTCAGCGATGTGCATCTGTCTCAGATGATGCCGAGCAGTGTCCTGCAGCATGCAGCGTAGTGGTAGCTGTACTCACAGGTGTCCGGTGACTCTGACCCGTGCCCTGGTGGGTGTCCGGTAGAGTGGCCCTTGATGGCGCTTGCCGTGGGGACGTGGCAGGGGTAGGTGAGATGGTGGCTCCTCACTATGGGGCTGTGCAGGAGGTGAACTCCGACAGAGAAAGGCAATTAGGTTTGTGTGTAAGGTGCACTGTCAGTCTGCAAAGCTGCTGCCTCAGGTGCAGGGTTGGTGCTGGCTGTGTCCAGTGTAAATCTGCTTGCTTATCTGTAAGGTTGCAGGCTGTGTGCAGTTTGCTGTATAAAGCTTGCTGCCCTGTCTGGCAGAGTAAAGCTGCTGCTTGTCCTGGGGTGCAGAGACTATTCTGTATAGCATAAGTCTTTGAGTAGTAGCTCCTGTGTGATTCCCTAACACACGGTCTTTGTTTTACTATACTGGAGCCAGGGTCACGAATGATGTATGAATGATTCCAGTTAGCTTAACTCGTGTCTCACCTCTTCCAAAGCACAAACAAGTCCTTTTCTCTGTCTTGATTTTATTGAGGGAAAATCACAGGGAGATGGGTGCTTGTAGATGTAATGTTGGGAGAGAGCGCTTCTCTGTCTGAAGTGCAGTGTATCAATGATGAGACAGTGTAAAACAAAAAGGCCTTGCTGGGGTAAATAGCAGGCAGTTACTCACTCAGAGTCCAGGGTGTAAAGGAAGTCAGGAGCAAGGGTCACACTAGATGGGAAGTGAGACTATACTAACTGTCAGCAAGGACAGGGGGGAAATGGGAAAACCCATTACCTAGGAGGACTGGAGAGGCTGCAGTAGCAGTTCACTGATTACATGCCCAGAGGCAAGAAATGCAACATTGTTGCATATGACACAGGCACAGTACGTGTGTGCAAACTCCATGCAGCTGAAAATAAGACTGACAGGCAGAAGCTGCAAAGGAGAGAGGGGGGTGAATCAGAAATGCAGTTCTTGTTCCATGACAGATGTTGATGGATTTTATTCCACTTCATGGCTAATGGAAAACATTAAGTGATGCTTTTTTACATATTTAATCAACGTTAAGATTTAGAAAATATCTATATATGCAAACAGTTCAAACAGTTGTTTTCTAATTCTTCACAATCATCCGTGCAGTACTGTAAGAAAGACCAAATGAGTTGCATCTCACCTCTCTCCCACAAAGCAAAGTCATGGGATTACAGTACTGTAGCTACAGTATCTAAAATTCTAAGATGGTTTCATTATTTGTCTGCTGGTATAGAAATTTACATTTCCTGGTTCCTCACGCATGCACACTGTGATCTAATTGTATACCCAGGTCAAAAAAATAAATTCTTAACCCCTTAGGTGCTCAATAGAATAAAGCGGGTGGTGCTGTGAGCCTTAAAAAGGATAATGTCATGAAAACCACACCACACTGCTATATGAAGCATCATAAAAGTATAACCTGATGTCTCTCCCAGCGGCTGGCTCAAAATGAGCTCCAAAAACGCCGAGATAGAAAGACTCACGGTTAGTAGGTGGTGTGGTATATGAAATCTTGATTGAGATCCTCCGTGCCTCGGTATCTTCTGTCACGCTAGGCCAGATGCAATAGCCTTGGCTCCCGTATGGAGCGTGGATGATTCCGCCGCCAACCCTCCTGCAACAGAATAGTCGCAGAGGGCGGTCACATGACCGGCGGCTCAGGCGTCGCTCCAGAATGACGAGGAACAGCGTGGGACCAGCGTGTAGGCTCAGCACCAACCCGGCGTGCCTGCAGTGAATCGTAGATAGAACAATCTTCCCCCAAACAGGACAGGTAAACGGCAGCACAGCAATGGATGGAGAGAGGCTGATGGTGAATTAAAAGCAGACTTTATTCAAACATCGTGCTGTTAGGTCCTCTGACGCGTTTCGTCCCGTAGGACCTTTGTCAAAGAGTGACCTGGCAGCTGAAAAAGACATCCTTAAATAGTGAGTGTTAATCCAGTACACCTGTGTAACCACCCAATCAAGTGGACAACAGGTTACCTAAGTAACATAATCACCACAAGGGATATGTAAGGTAAAAACACAATCAAAACAGCATGACAGGAATAGGCATAGCAGATCTATACAATAAACAATTTTATACAATATAATTGCATTTATAAACATGAATCCCGGTTTTAATGTCTAGATAATAAGTTCTGTCATACAAATCCTGATGTCAAATGCATAACTTAAAATCAAAGCCCTCTCCACAGGTTGCGCAAGATTATTCATGTGCAGGCATGCCGGTAGTCTCGGCGATCATGACAAGGGTTGAGCATGCGTAGGGAATGATTGCGGCAGCCATTAGAGGTAGCGCACCCGACGCCAATAGAAATAAGGTTCCGTGGGGACTATAAGCCCCATAGTGCTCAGGGGCAAATAGGCCATTTGATGCCAGGGAACCAATGGCACAGCCGGGTCTTCTGGAGGAGATACAATTTGCACGCTGGCACAGGAAGGAAGGCAGTTGGAGCTGGGGCACAGATATGGGGAGGGTGTATAGGTGCAGGGGTCTGTGACCTCTGCACTAGGCCAGAGACCCCCTAGGCCCCAGCTAGTCCCAATTCACCTTTAGATTGTGGCTTCTATAGGGACAGGTCCATTAGCTAGGGACCTGCCCTTTAGTTGGTAGTAAAGTACAGGGCCACAGCTTCTTCATGGAGAACACTCCTTGAGAAAGGGCTGTATAGCCTGAAACGCATGGAGGATTTTTTCCTGTCTTATCCTTTGTATGTTTTTTGTTTTTTTAATGTAGTTCAATAAAAGTTTTTTATTTTTTCTACTTACCTGGTGAGTTGATGGTGCTTTCACTGGACCTGGCTGTCTAAATCAATCTTCTTCCTGTTCGTGCTCTTCATAGAGCAACCTGATGCCCATAGTCTGGGACCAGACTACTGGACTGAGAGAGAGGCTATCAAAGAGGTGGTCACTCCAGTGGATGGCGTTCCACACAGCGGAGGATATCGTTGGATCGGTGGATCCCATTGCTCTTCTTCATCAGCGCGCCTGGGTGTGGACACTTCCGGCAGGTACCTTTCCACAAAAGTTCACCAACACACTGTACAGTGAAGGATCAGATCATGTCTAAAGGGGTGGGCATCTTTTGGGGGCACTCTGTGGGTGAAGTGACCAAGGGACACCTCTGGTAGAGTGGACACGGTGTGGGGGTACATGGTGGTGGGAAAAAGCCCTGCGTGGCGAGGTATAGCTATAACCAGTAGTGTTGCTATTTCATTTATGCTGTCTATGTTTATCTGTCACAGTAAAGGTTATTGTTATAATCTGTGGGCTGTTATTGTTGGTTCCTGCTTGGGGTTATCTCATCTAATTGGGATCCCATGCAGGTGGAGGCGTTGCCTCTCAGTTTATCTGTTACCCCAGGCTTCCAGTGGCGGAGGCTCAGATCTCTGTGAGCTAACAGGTAACGCCAGCACTAGTAGACCCTGCACACTAGAGGGAAAGATATGTTCTATGTAGTTGTTGCATCTTTGTACAGTCAGTATGTAATTCCAGAAACCCATTATTCCTTGCATTAATTCCTCCTTTTTGGACGGTTTAACAACCTTTCTGATATGATCCTTCAGCTCATGCCATAACAGTTCGATTGGGTTCAAATCTGGTGATCTGGAATTGGAGGGGGAAAAATGGTGAATTAGTTGAACAGATCAAACAGTTTAAAACAATGAGAAAACCCCCCTCAAAAAATAGAAGATACTGTTTAACAATGGACTGTACTGGTGTCATGGTATTATAATTTTTTTCTATTTCTGTTTTCTATTTTGCAAGCCTGGAGGTGGTGAAGGAAACTATTTCTGTTTTCTATTTTGCACCCCCTCTGGTGAAGGAAACTCTCCCAGCAATACTGCCAAGTAAGACACAATGCTCAAATCCGTGCATGCCATGTCCCTTCCTCCCAGACTCCCCAAAACCTACGGTACTGTAATGTAAAGTTCTAAATGCATTTAGATATATAAAAATGTCTCATTGAGATACTGTACAGTATACTACAGTATATAACTACACTATATTGTAGCACATAAACAGTGTTTTTACTATATACAGTACTGTAGATACATAAAGAGCAGTACTACTGTACAACAGAAACAATTGACAATTTGACATACACGCATGCGCAGAAATGTGATGACACTCATATGAGTTTCCTCAAGGTTCCAATTTGACATACACGCATGCTCAGAAATGTGATGACACGCATATGCATTTCAACAAGTTCCAATTTAACATACACCCATGCGCAGAAATGTGATGACACGCATAAGCGTTTCAACAAGGTTCCAATTTGACATACATACATGCGCAGAAATGTGATGGCACGCATATTTGTTTCAACAAGGTTCAAATTTGACTTACAAGCATGTGCAGAAATGTGATGACACGTATATGAGTTTCAACAAAGTTCCAATTTAACATAAAAGCATGTGTGGTTTATATATTTTACATTTGGAAGGAGAGCAAAGTTGGATTTTTGTATTATTCGTTTTAACTTTATTATCCTGAATAAATAAAAGATTTAATTTGTTAAAAATACTTTCTGTTGTGTGTGTTCATATTTTAAATCTTCTACAGTTCAATAATTTTTGTATGGCTTAAAGCTAAGGAGCTTCAGAAAGCACTTCTTTCCCATTTACTGTACTGTATACAGTATGAACTCATATTTGTAATCTTCAAATTACAATTACACACACACTTGAAGAACAGTACAGGAATAAAAGACAAGTTGAATTGAAATTAGATTTTTTAAGACAACAACTCGCGATCGCCCACTTGAGTGTCTCAACAGTATTGTAGACAATGCTAAAATGCAATGTTTTGCACTCGATCAAAACACTAGTAAACTTGAGTGTTAACGAGGGAAATTTTAAAGAAATCTCGAACCAACACGGGTGTGCAAAGGAATACAACCTGTGAAATGATCGGATAACAACCGCTGCATCTTTTTAGAGAGCACAGGGGGATCAAACACCAGAGCATGGAACAGAAACAGAACATCAGGAACGGGTTGACAAGCATTGACCCATAGTGGATGTTCAATTAATGAGTGACAGAATATCAATGTCCTCATTTAAACCAAGAGGAGCCATAGATTTTATGATATAAATCCAATAGCTTTCTTTTCTTGATAGCTCCCTTTCTCTATTGCCTCCTCTCCTATTTACAGGTACTATTTCAAGTATTTTATATTTCAACAAAGTATGATCTTGACTATGATGAATCTTGAAGTGTCTTGACACACTGTTTTTCAAACCCGATCCTGATGTTCCGTGCATGCTCCAGAATCCTCCTCCTAAGGTGTCTTTTTGTTCTCCCAATATAAGAGTGACCACATGGACATTCTAAAGAATAGATTACGTGTTGTTGTGCACATAATACAATCCTTAATTTCATGTGGTTCTCTAAACCCTTGGTTCGTGAGAAACTTTCTAATCTGATGCAATAGTCTGCAAGCTAGGCACCTGCCACACGCAAAATTCTCCTTTGTTTTTTCTGGGAGCCACGTTAAATTATTAATCCTGGTTGGTGGTTCAAAGATGTCACTTGGAGCCAATATATTTTTTAAATTGCGTGATTTCCCAAAGATTATCTTAGGTTTCTCAGCTATAAATTAACAGTAAAGTGAGTGTTTCATTTATCACCAATGTTATCTCTCAAGGTAGACAAATAAAGTCAATAATAAATAAACATTGAGGAATACTCTATGGTGACCCCATATTAGGCTCAATTATTGCTGAGAAACCTAGGATAATCTTTCAGAAATCACGCAATTTAAAAAATATGCGCTTTCTCCTTTTTCTTTCTATCTAGCTGGCGTTGTCCTTTCTTCAGCCTATCCAGTACAGCAGCAGACCCTCCAATCATAAGAGAAGTTTGATGGTATATTTTGCATTGTGGTATTTTTGTAAATTCAATATCATATACACGTTTTATAACCCACTATTAATTTTGTTGTTAACTATAGTTATTTATCTGCGGTTATGTATATTATTCAGATTCTGATCACAGGTCTTACATGACTATTTGTATCATATTATATTTATCTATTACACATTTTGATGCACTTGGACATTTTTTGGTTCTACTAGGAGAGTACCTCCTTTGTCCTGCAAAAGCCTGTACTGATGTTATCTCATCATGTTATATTCACTGAAGGCAGAACCTGGGCTTGAGACCCTGTGCACCCCTCCTCAGCATACCTTACCTCCTAAAAGGGCAAGACCTCAGCCCACTCCTGTCCAGGAGAGACTTACTTCTACGTCCTCATAACAGGGAGGGCAGCACAGAACTAAGTACCAGAACCCTTGCTCTAACCTCTAGAGGGAAACCCCCTTCTTCCTGGGGAGTGGCTTGTATGCTGCCTCCTATCAGTCATAGGCCCCCTTTATAATACCAGGCTACTCCTGAACTTTATTAGGTAACACACATAAACAATACAACCAGGCCCTGCAGGATTTGTTCCCAACACTGCCCACTCTTTACTGAGACTTACAGTGCTAGAGGGGCCAGAGAATTAGTAGCCCAAGGGGACTTGGCTACATCTAATTTATGTGCAAAATATAAAACACTAGATAAAAGGCATAGAAGTGGGACACAGCATACAGCATCATTCTGATAGCTGATTTGTTACAGATTACATTGATTCTTCTTTTCTGTGTACTTCCACATTAGGCACTTTTCCATGTTTGAATTACATGTAGTACAATAGTTACACCAATGGGGATATGTTTACTCACCCCAAAACGTGTAAGAAATACTCAATAAACGATTTTATAAAATACTGTAGCAAGACTTAAAAAAAAAAAAAAAAATCCAATATAAATGTAACGGTTCTAGGCCCCACCCAATCTCACACTGGCCCCTGTGGTCTAATCGGCCCCCATTACATGTCTGTGTGATGTGTGGTGCACATGCTGGCAACAGGACTCCTGAGTCTCCTGCTGGGTTGGTATTGGGGAGGTATCACCATGACAGGCGTCTGAGGTAGTGTGCTCTGAGTCCTACTCACATTCAGTTACAGCACCTCCACCCCATCAGGATCTCTGCGGCTGCAGGGGAAGTTTCTGATGGGGAACTCCTTCTCGGTGCATCCTCCTGAGGAATAACTCCACACTCACACAGGAGGGATCTTTTGAACCAGGGCATCTTTAATGTCATCTCCATAGGCAGACTGCCCCTCATAGCGGTCGTGCTTAGCCACTCATCTTGTTGAGGTACCCTCCCTTCAGAAGGTTCCTCCTCTCTTAATAGAGTTGTTTCACCTCTCCCCCAAGGGATATCACCATCTGTGCCAGGTCCCTGGACACAGTGTCTAGTTAGCTTGCACTTGACTCTGACAGCCTTGAACTGCTGCAGACACTCTGGTAGACTAATCCAGAGTTCCTTGTTAACACACTAACTTTAGGCAGTTCTGTGTCTTATATAACCTCCAGAAACAGACCCACCTCTGTGTCACTAACAATGGACACAAAGCATGTTGTCACTTCCTTTGTTACATATGACACCTCACCAGGGTTTGAGGGCAAACCTCCATGATTGTTGCTGGCAACCCTGCATACTTACCAGGCTTACTGCCAGCATGAGAAAGAGATGTACACCATTTTTACACATGGCTACATAAATGTTAAACATTAAATATTGATTGTCAGTGTAGATACTAGATTATCTCAATGGAGAACCTAGATATCCACATTGGCAATCAATAGTAAGCTATATAAAAAAAACCATAAACAATTACAATACATTAATGACCCCCCTTCCGGGATGCTTAAACACCTTCTCCAGGGAACCTTCTACCCGAATCACCCAAGCCACTACACAAAATAAAGAGTCCCCCCCCCATCCCCATACACAGTAATGTGGCCATAGTTCTATTAGCCAAATGTGTGTCCAAGAACATTTGGGTAACAGTGATCATAACATGGTCTCATTTGAAATAAATTATCAAAATGATTTTAAAAAAGACTTTAAACTTTAGAAAGGCAGAATTGAATAAACTCATGACTAATCTACAAGGAATACAATGGTATGATGTTTTTACAGGGACACATTTAAAGATAAATGGGCAGTCTTTCAAACATTGTTAGAAAAGCACACATCAGTTTCTACTCTTGGGTAATAAATATAAAATAAATAAGTCAAAGAAATTTGGCTAAATAAACAGATAGGGAAAGAAATGGAAAAGAAGAGGCATGAGTTTAGATTCTTAAACTCAGAAGGGACAGAGGCCTCATATCAAAATTATAAGGAATGTAACAAAAGTTGCAAAAATGCATAATAAAAAAAGGATTGCAATTGAAAGTAAGAACAACCCTAAAACCATCTTTAAGTACCTTAATAACAAAAAAATTAGAAAAGAAATGTGTGCGTGTGTGTGTGGGGGGGGGGGGTGTGTATATATATATATATATATATATATATATATATATATATATATATATATATATATATGTAAAGTTGTGTGAAAAAGAAAGTACACCCTCTTTGAATTCTATGGTTTTACATATCAGGACATAATAACAATAATCTGTTCTTTAGCAGGTCTTAAAATTAGGTAAATACAACCTCAGATGAACAACACATGACATATTACACCGTGTCATGATTTATTTAACAAAAATAAAGCCAAAATTATTATTTATGTACTTCATTTTCACTTCAGTTTCACTTACCGGGTCTCTCCAGATAATAATTTGTAATGGTTGCTCACCACTCCATTAATGAGAATCTAAAGTTCCTCTTTATTGAACATGAACGTAAACTTTCCCCGCTGCGACCCTCTGCCTGCTCTCCCTCCCTGCTTGCGCCCCCCTACTTACCTTGTTTTCAGCATCAAATGACACCACAGGGTTCCGATGCCGCATTGCCATGGCGACGCATCGCCATAGACAAGGTAAGGGAAGACGCAGAGGCCTCACATGATCCCCCATCTCCTGCCTTGGGGAAGAGCGCAGGGCCTCTGTTACCACCGTGCCCCCCCCCCCCCCTGGAAAATCTTGCACCTCTCAGTTTGCCCACCCCTGTTCTTGTGGCATCTGAAAAATGAGCACTGTTTCCAGCATCAGAGGTGGATGCCTGTTCAGACATGTCAACAGTTCAACTGTCTAGCTGATGTGGCTGAGTAATTCAGTTTGTGATGTGTATTTATTTGAAATTTAAACGTGCTTATGGGCATGATGTTAGGTAACACGCAAGCGTAACGCGAGTAGAACGCATATATACATTACTAGAAATGGACATTATATATTTTTTCAATGCATATTGTTTAACGCTTCTCAGCTCAATGTTAATCCCTGTTCTTACAGATAACATAACGGTGCTAGTTTTGCAAACGACCATTGTTTTTGCATATCATCAGCTTTGAGGATACCCATTAAATTGAGGAAAACTAACGGACATTACCTAGTGTAACTAGGTAACACCACGTTAGTAGCTAAATATGACCCACTTCTGAAGTTCTACCCTTTGAATGGAAACTGATAAATTTTCAAATGTGTGTTATCTTAATTCTCCCCATATTGAGTTGGTTTGACTTCTTGCAAGGAGCTGTGCCAAATTGATGCTTTTGCTACGCTTTGGGCGTAGCAAGACTTATGTTATACTACAGGTGCAGCCACGAGTATCCGAACACTTGACTTGGAAAATCTGGGGCAATCTCCCAGTAATGCTGCAACATTTATGTGACATTTCTGCAGACAGACTAATGGCCCATTGGATTAACACAGCGGGGGTCCCTGGCAGTCCCGCTCATCTGGGAGAATGCCCCAGATTTTTCAAAGCAGTGTTCGGATACTCGTAGCTGCATCTGTACATTGATACCTATGATAGGTGGAACTTCCTGTACCATAAATTAAATAACAAACATAGCAATATGACGACTCGTTGCTCTCAATATGATTAAAATAAGAAAAAGTAAACAATGTTTTTTTTAAATGTAGCCTGGAGCTCCCGTGGCTCCTGGAGAACCCCCTCCCTTGGTGCAGCGTGGTCGCGGGTGCCGACAGACCCGACGGCTGCTTCCAAGGGTGGGGGCTGGAGCAGGGAGCAGCGCGGCTTTCCCCGCCTGCGGCCGGTTGCCGGGGACGCGATCGGGCCGTTGCTAAGGCCGCGGACGCGTCTCTAAGGTCCCGGCGGCCGGTGAAGCAGGGGAGGTTAGGGCAGCCAGAGGAAGCTTGCGCAGGCGAGGTAGGAGAAAGCCCGCAAAGCCCTAGCCTACCAGGGAAGGCTCTGAGCTGGGACTACATATCCTAAGAGCCTTTGCACGCTCCACGTGACACCAGGGAGCCAATAGGGCTTAGGGAGCCCCTACAGAAGAGATTTTTGGCGGGCTTGGAGCACGTTAGGTAGCAGTCAGAGCCCGGAGCAGCCCAGGGAAGGAGGTAGGGTACAGGAGTCACGGACTCGCTTTACTAGGCCAGCACCCCCGGGGTCTGAGGTAGCTAGTTACTCTGAGAGAGAGAGTGTTGCCAGGGACTGCTCTAGAGAGAGGGACCCTGTCACTCAGGAGTTGCCGTTGGAGCAGGGGAGCTGTGAGGGAAGGAAGGGTGCGGGGAGCGCGTGCAGCTCCTGCGGCACTGTAGGTACCCCCACCCCAGGTAAACCCCAACCCCCCACTAGGGTAGTGGGTAATTGCTGAGGGAAGCCCAAGATAGGGACGCTGCCCTTAGTGTAGAGTGCTGCCTTGTCAGAGTCACGGCGGTCAGTGCTGTGAGGTCTGACAGGCAGGCACCTTGTTGCGCAGCACGTTGGCTGTCAACATCCCGTGGGTCACAGCTTGTTGCTGCAGGTGCTGGGATTAGTGAGGCTTAGGGGACTTGGTTAGTTAGGGGAGTGGGACAGGTCATTACCCCTGTAGGCCCCTAGGAGTTTCCCCAAAGCCACTACAGGTTGCTGTACTATAGGGACGGCCTATAGTGTAGCACGTGCCACTTAGACTAGATAGGGACACAGCGGCTGCTGTTGTTCCTGTTGAAGCGGTTCGGACCCACGTTGGGGTCCACAGAGACGATTCCAGAGTGGGACCGCCCTGGCGGTCCACGTGCCCGGAGTTCGGTTGGAGGATCAGAAGGAGGCATCGCCCGACTGATCCTTTGTGAAGCGTTGCTGACCCGAGCACCGGAGTGCTCGGCAGGTATCTACATCATACGTGCACCACCGGGCCCTTAGCTTAAATAGTGACTGCGCAGTCACCCATTGACTCTCTGCAAGAGTGCGGGACATTGGGTGGGGTTCTTTGGACACTGGGTGGGATCACCTGGTGTTGGGGGATCATCCTGCGAGACGTCACGGTTAGTGTCTCCTCGAGAGAGGGACACAGGTTATTATGCATGTGATATGTTATTCTTGCATGTAGAAAACCCTTAGTTATTATACTTCACGTGTATGTGATTATTGAGTTTGTCCTGTGAGGAACCACTCCCCCTTTGGTGGGAGCCATCGCAGGTGGAGGTGCTGCACCGATTGTAAGTGGTTGTCCATAGTATAATTGCCCCAGGTTCCCTGTGGTGGAAGCTCAGCCCTCCTGTGAGCCAAAAGGTAACGCACCACACCCGAGTAACATTGTATGTTCCTGCACCCCCACAGTATAATCTGCGATTGGGG